>NC_057809.1:617650084-617950084 GCF_018294505.1 Triticum aestivum
TCAACCGCCTCCGTCGCCGCCATTTCCAACGCGATACAGGCCACGGTGGCCCTTATCCTCTCCTTCTCGCGGCAGGCCACTCATTCCCAGTGGGATTCATAGTCTGCCCGAGGAAAAGGAAAGAGATTCATTCTGGCTAATGGGACCACGAGGATCCAGCCCCAGAGGACCCAAGCGTCTGGTGAGCCTGATCTATGGAGTCGCGGCAGACCGATCCGTCTGTCGGTCGGGTGCTGTCCTTCCGGGAGCGGCGGAGTGCAATGCGGACTGACATTGCCTCCTTCAACTCGCACGGGATGACACCCCAGTCGATGAATCTGGATTGGTTGGAGTACGATCCGCTACCTGCCATGCCGGAGAAGGCTGAAAACCATCTAAGGTGATCTCGGATGGTGGAGGGGAGCCGTTCAATGGGACAAGACGTTCTCGTCGGCTACGAAGACGTCTGTGATGACTTTGTCAATCTTAATATGATGTGCCGGCTTAGTCACCCAAAGGTCTTCACAGATGCCTTTGTACTTGCCAGAACGTCTCCTCGCACTAAACACTCATCACTGGAAAGAATAAAATAAATCCAGAAAAATGCAACCATTGATATCAAACTTAATACTTGAACTTTGTTTAGTTGGTTCCATCACAAGAAACCTAAACATATGAGTTATCTCAGTTTTCAATAGTACTCACATTTAACCATGTGAATGCATGCATGAACATCTCACACTTCGGAGCATCCCGACAGATTACCCCATCTCAGATCTTGAGATTGACGAGTTAATCATATACGCCACCTAATCGATGGATGAGTCATACAATATGACCAAAAAGTATTTCTATCCAAAGATATTATGAACTCCCGTGTTAAATCTAGAAGTTAAAACCTGTGCGTTGGTTTTATGGCCACAAATCTGACCATCTAAGTGCATCTCCAACAGTGGCTATAAAAACACGCATAGGGTAAAAGTAGGTTTTAGCATGCGCGGGGTGGTTTCACGTGCTCCAACGGGCACGGGAAATTCAGGCACACGGGAAAGGATCACGCGCTCGAAAAAGCAGTAGGACGCGCGCTAGTTTTGGCGCGCGGCGTCCAGCGCGCGTTATAAAATCCAACGCCCTCCCGCGTCCTCCCATCGCTTTGTGCCTCACCGCCGCTCTCTCCCCGCTCTTTCTCGCATCGTAGCCGCCGCGCCACCGGGGAACTTCGGGCTATTGCGGCGTCCGCGCGCGGCCCTTCGGCGCCTTCTACGCCGAGATCTGGTCCGGCGAGATGCGCCTCGGCCTCAGCACTTTCGACACCGCCCACGAGACCGCCCGTGCGTACGACGCGGCGACGTGGCGGCTCCGGCGGCCTCATAGGGACATGAACTTCCCCGACGTGCCGACGCGGGAGCGGGCACAAGAGCTTGCGCCTCCCGCGCGGCTTTTCACCGACAAGGATCGTCGCGGCAACCGAAGGCGGGAGCGCCGTCTTAGCATCACCGAGATGAACGAGGAAGCCATGGCGCTATCGCGCTGACGCTTCCCGCAGGACATCATCAATGAGTACGAGTTCTACGCGCAAAGGAGGGCTGAGAGGAAGGAGAGGAGGGTGGAGCGAGCCGCCTATCGCGAGGACAGGCGTACGTGGAAGGCGGCTGCTCAATTCAACATCAAGCTAGGAGCAGCGTCGACCTGGGACTCCGACGACGATCAGTATCTTGACGCCTTCATTCAGATGTTGGAGGAGGACACACCGAGTCAGAGGAGGAGGAGGAGGAGGAGGACGACAAGTAGTTGAACTATATTTTTTTTGTCTATCTATGCTATGAACTATCTATGTATCTTTTTTTTATTTATCTATCTATGCCTATCTATGAGTATCGAGTCGGAGTCGAATGTGTATCGAGTCGGAGTAGAAAGAGAAGACGTCGAGTAGTAAAAAAAATAGCGCTTCTGTTGGAGCGGCGCGCGCAATTTTTTGCAGCGGTCGCTGGAGCCAGCGCTCCACGACACGCAAAAACTAGCTATTCCGATATTGTAAACATCTTTTTAGCGCGCCAATGCGCCTGTTGGAAATCCTCAGAGGTATAATTGGTTCGTGACTTCTCCTCATGCCAAGTTGATTCCCGAAAACAAACATCCGTTTACTTATGCGTCGGAACCTGTGTGGGGCGCCGACGCTATCGTCGGCATCGAACAGCTCCGACCTCGCCGTTGGTGGGGTCGCGAACAGCCGCCTGGGAACCACCTTGCTTGACATTGGGGTGTCTGGGGACACCGTACCCGGGGACAGTGTTCTCGGGGTTGCGATTCCTGGATCCACACCTCCCGGGTTTTCCGGGGTGTCACTTCCCAGGGTCTTGCTTCTAGGGGTTGTAGTGTACATTGCATACTCTACGGTGAAGGAGCTGCTTGCCCGGGGCTCCCCCGATGCCTCCCAAGTCCATCATGCGTCTTCATCGAAGATGACGTCGCGCGAGACATGCACACGCTTTGAGACGGGTCGTACATCTTGTGCGCCTTAGAGCCCGTCTCATAGGCCATGAACAGCATTGGGGTGCTTCTGTCGTCGAGCTTCTTCAGCTATGGACGTGTTGTCTTGACGTGTCCAACGCAGCCAAAGGTATGGAGGAAGCGTATGTCGGGCTTCCTCCCGTACCACACCTCATAAAGCGTCTTGCCGTCGACGCTCCTTGTGAAGGAGCGGTGAAGGGTGGAGACGTCATGAGCACAGCCTCCCCTCAATACGTACTCAGCACCTGCTTTGCCTTAAGCATGAAGCGTGCCATCCCGAGCACCGTCTGTTTCTCCGCTCAACGACGAAAGTATTGCTGCCGACCTGCCGATTACAACCTTGCTAAGTAACGGCTGCTACTGCCGCTCCATGCATGTCATCCATAGATAAGTTTGACTCAACACATATTCCTCTTTAGGAGTAAGTAGCGTGAAAGGAGTGACTCGTCCACATCTTCATAGCACCAATGCATTGAGTACAAGCAAGAAAAAAGTTTACCCTGAAAAAAGAACATAAAAAATTGTAGTAGATAAATCACAACCCATGAATGACTTCGACATTGATGCTTTGGGGGTCAGGGTGCTCGATAATTTTTGTGCGGATCTTCTACCACCCCTCCCTGAGTCTGAGGAGGAGGATGACACCTCTTAGGCTATCGTGGTTAGGTCCACTGAGCCTGGTTATGAGAACCAGCTGGAGCGTCAGAACAAGCCTACACGCAAGTGGAAGCGGAAGATTTACCCGGCTTCGGCAGTGCGTAGGAGTGCTAGAATCCATACTACTAAAAAAAATTCATGACGAAATGTGAAAGGAATCTTTTGAAATAGCAGAGGTCTGAAAGACTTGGCTAAAAGAAGGTTTTTTGCAGAGGCGTCTATCGAGCATAGGCTAGACTTTATCGCATTGTCGGAAACTGGTAGAGATAATTTTTTGCCACAGTTTCTCAATACTTTATCGGGAGGTATTGATTTTGATTGGCATTGTTTGCCGCCGAGAGGAAGATCGGGTGGGATCTTACTCGGAGTTAGATGTGATTCGCTCAAAGTCCGAAGTGTGGTGATGGAAGACTTTGCAGTTAAGTTTCGGGTGCGGTCGAAGGCCGATGGGTTTAATTGGGTTGTGGTGGCGGTATATGGTGCCGCACAGCCCGAACTCAAACCTGAGTTCTTAGCTGATCTGGTTCGGATTTGCGGTTCTGAGCAGCTTCCAATCCTGGTGGGGGTGATTTCAATATTATTAGAAGGCGTGAGGAGAAGAACAATGATAATTTCGACAGTAGATGGTCGTTTATGTTTAATACCATCATTAAAAGTTTGGATCAGCGAGAGATAGAGCTTTCTGGAAGAAAATTCACCTGGGCTAACGCATTGCCAAATCCGACGTTTGAAAAGCTGGATCGAGTACTAGCTAGCGTCGAATGGGAACAGAAGTTTCCCTTCGTAACAGTTCCGGCACTTTCCCGTGGTATTTCTGACCACACGCCTGTATTTGTAGACTCGAGTGAGGCTACCCACTTGGGAAATAAAAACTCGTTTTCGTTCGAGCTGGCTTGGTTTGAACGAGACGGCTTCTTTGATCTCGTAGCCAGGGAATGGTCTAAGGATGCTGGAGGCAGGACTACGCTTGAGCGTTGGCAGAATAAGATCAGGCACTTGAGAAGTTTACTACGTGGGTGGGCTAAGCATATTAGTGGGATTTACAAGGTCCAAGAGGAAAGGCTCCTTACCCTTATTCAGTCCCTAGATGTAAAAGCCGAATCCACGGTTCTGCCGGCCTCGGAGCTTCATGCCAAGCTTGACGCGGAGATGAGATTGAAAGAGCTTCTTCGTGAAGGGAATTAAAGTGGGCGCTGCGGGCCAAGGTCCGACGAGTTGTCCAAGGGGACGCGAACACTTAATTTTTTCACATGATCGCCAATGGTAAACACAGAAAGAAGAGAATCTTTCAGCTTGAACAAGATGAAGGAACGATTTTAGGACAGGAGAACCTAAAATTATACATAACCGAGTATTACAAGCAGCTGTTTGGGTCTCCAGAGGATAACTGTGTTTCTCTAGATGAGTCTAGGATTGAGGATGTTCATCAACTTACTGCGGTTGAGAATGATGTTTTGGCTGCTCCTTTTTCCGAGAAAGAGGTGTTTGAGGCCAACTCGCAGATGAAAAATAGTAAGGCTCTCGGCCCGGATGGATTTTCGGCGGAGTTCTATAAGAAGTGCTGGCATATTATTAAGGGGGATTTGTTGCCGTTGTTCCATGATTTATTCTCTGGACAGCTTCAGCTATTTCAACTGAATTTTGGAACGATAACCCTACTTCCTAAGATAACAGAGGCTGTGAGAATTGAGCAATTCAGGCCCATCTGTCTTCTTAATGTTAGTTTCAAAATCTTTACCAAGGTCAGGACTAATAGGCTCACGCAGATTGCACATTCTGTGGTGCAGCATTCCCAAACTGCTTTCGTGCCGGACAGAAACATCCTAGAAGGGGTTGTGGTCCTTCATGAAACGCTCCACGAGATTCACACGAAAAAACTAGATGGAGTTGTTTTCAAGGTGGATTTTAAGAAAGCGTACGATAAAGTCAAATGGTCTTTCCTTCAACAGGCTTTACGCATGAAGGGTTTTGATGAAGTCTGGCGACGCTAGGTAGAATTTTTCACGCAAAAAGAGAGTGTTGGAATTTTTTAAATTGAATGATGACATAGGTCATTATTTCCAGACACACAAGGGCCTGAGACAAAGTGATCCAATGTCTCCTATTTTGTTCAACATTGTGGTTGATATCTTGGCAATTTTGATAGGTAGGGCAAAGGAGGCTGGTCAGGTGGGTGGCTTGGTGCCTCATCTAGTTGATGGAGGTATGTCTATCCTACAGTACGTTGATGATACAATCATCTTTATGGAGCATGACTTGGCAAAAGCGAGAAATATGAAGTTGGTGTTATGCTTATTTGAACAATTGACCGGATTGAAGATTAACTTTCATAAAAGCGAGTTGTTCTGTTTTCGTAGAGCCAATGAGGAACAAGAGGCTTATAGGCAATTGTTTGGATGCGAATTGGGGACATTACCTTTCACGTACTTAGGTATACCCATTCACCATCTTAAGCTGACAAACAAAGAATGCAAGTGTATCGAGGATCGGTTTGAGAAGAAACTAAGTTGCTGGAAGGGGCAAACTAATGTCATACAGAGGCCGATTGATTCTTATTAATTCGGTGCTCGCGAGTATGCCTACATTTCTCTTGTCTTTCTTCGAAGTCCCAGTTGGTGTTAGGAAAAGGCTGGACTTCTATCGATCCAGATTCTTCTAGCAGAGCGATGAACTAAAAAGAAAATACAGACTCGCCAAATGGGATATCATCTGTCGACCAAAGGACCAGGGGGCCTTGGCATTGACAATCTTGAAGTCAAAAACAAATGTCTTCTCGGTAAGTAACTGTATAAGTTATCAGTTGAGATTGATCCCACATTGGCGCAGATTCTTCGAAGTAAGTATTTGCAGTCCAAAACTTTGTCCCAGGTGACAGTGAGACCGACGGACTCGCCTTTTTGGAAGGGGCTCATGAGAGTCAAAGCAGCCTTCTTCAATAGCGCAAAGTTTATAATCGGTAATGGCACTACCACGCGTTTCTGGGAGGATAGCTGGCTTGGAGAGACGCCGCCGGCGCTTCAGTATCCGTCCTTATATAGTATTGTTCAACCACGTGATGCTTATGTTGCAATGATACTGTAGTCCATCCCCCTTAATATTCATTTTAGGATGACGCTTGTGGGCAACCGATGGGAAACGTGGCTTCATTTTGTGAGTAGACTGATGGAGGTTCAGCTGTCTCAACAGCCCGATCAGTTGTCCTGGAAGCTTACTAGGTCTGGAGAGTCCACAGTTAAATCGATGTCATCAACTCTAGCGCCATTCCTAGTTCCGAATATGTTTAGAAAGTCAAAGTTTCTTTGAAAATTAAAGTGTTTATGTGGTTTGTACATAAACAAGTCATATTAACAAAGGATAACTTGGTAAGCGCAACTGGACAGGATCTACTAGGTGTAGTTTTTGTGATCGAAATGAAATTATCAAACACCTTTTTTTATTGCCCGTGCGCCAAAGTTTTGTGGCAGACGGTGCACGTTGCATTTAACATTACTCCTCCGAATTATGTCAGTAAGTTATTTGAAACATGACTTGTTGGGATAGTGTCCGAAATAGCGTAGGAGCATGTGCTTTATTGTGGGCAATTTGGAACCGCAGAAATGATTTGGCTTTTAACAGAACAACAAATATTCATTTTTTGCAGGTTATATTCCGAGCCATTGCGTTGATTTATATGTGGTCGTTACTCACTCCGACGGAGGCCAGGGAGCGTTTGGTTACTGGATCTGTCCGGTGGGAGATGATAGCACGGGATATTTTCAACCGGTTTGGATGACGGTTATGTAATAGGATAGACGATTAGTTTTCCTATCTTTGTTATGCTAGCCGGTTGAGGCCTCTTGGCTTTTGTGTTTTTAGCGTTGTGGCACTTTGTGAGCTTGCCAATACTTTCGTTTCAGACTATAAGACCTTATTGAACCTATTTGCTTATTTATAAAGGTGGCAATATGCATCGTTCTGATGCAGAGGCCGGGAAGTCCCTCTTTTTGAAAAAAAAACAAACTGTTTGATGTAAAAGGGCAAGATCGGACCTCGATCCGATATCCTCATAACTAAACCATGTTTAACCAAGCAATATCTCAGTTGAGAAAATAGTACACATCCACCTGAGAAAATTGCGTACCTGAGAAGTGGGATGCAGAATGGTCGATGTGCGACCAGGAGGCAATGTGGCAAAGACCCGATACTACTTATGGTGCCATCCAACGTCCATCGTGGCAGCTGGGAGGCCTTCGGCAAGGCGTTGATGGGGACCGTGGGGCGGCAGCGTGAGGCAGATGTAGAGGATACTGGGGTAGGCACCACACATGGTCTTCACTCGTCATTGAGTGGCCGCCCGTGATCGTCTTCTAGCTGGTGTCATCTGTGTAAACTTGGCCACAGGCCGCCGACCCGCACTGAACTTCCGTCGTCGAGGCGGTGAGGCAGAGGACGTAGTGCCGCTCCTCGGTCTTCCTGGGCTTCCCCTCCCAGCAGGCGGCAAGCATGCCCTTGCACGCCTCTACATCGGAGTATCTGACCTGCACCTGGCATGGCACTGAGGGAAAGTCAATCAATCTAATCGGATTGCGTCCCGATTTTTAGAAAGAGGGTATTGCATCCGAATTCTTTTTCTCAGATGATATTTGATGCATTTTCTCATGACAGTTGTAAAGAGTCAATTTATTTAATAAAATTATATTTGAATTTAGGAAAGAAAGGAATGCTTGCGGATTCTTTCCCTCATGAGAGATTTGCTGCATCTTGCATGGCACCGAGCAAAATTCAATCAAGCTAATCAGTTTGTCTCCCAATTTTTGGAAAGAGGGGATTGCGTACAGATTCATTCCCCTGAAAGAGATTTGACGCATTTTCTCAGGACACATATAAGGAGTCAATCAATTAATAAGATTGCCTCCGATTTTAAAAAGATAAAATTGCTTTCCGATTATTTTTCTTTAAAGTAGAGATTTGGTTTTTGAATGGGAGGGTGGTGGGAGGTGGGGCGTGAAAAAACCAGACAAAAAAACCGTGCAGGCAAGGCTACCAAGTGAGACATTAGTGCGTCCGAATTCTTTTCCTCAGATGATGTTTGACGCATTTGCTCATTGTAACACTCGGATAATAATGCTACAGTAATCCCGCGCTAATGATGTCACGTTACCATGGATACTGTTGTTAACCTTGAGATGATTCAAAACCAATTTAAACTCAAATTTGAAATTAAGTCAAACGATAAAAGTTTTCAAATGTTAAAACAAAAATGTTTCGTTTGTGCATAATATTACATAGTTAATTATGGTGAAGAAAACACATGTTTAGAAAATGCATAAATATTTTAAATTGAATTAAAACAAAAAAGAAATGAAAGAAAAGAAGTTACAAAACAGAAAACAAAAAAAAAGAAACCCCCCGGGCCGTGGCCCAACTGGGCCAACCCACCAGGCCCAGCCGGCCACCCACTCCCCCCACTCCCCTTATCCACTCCCTCCAGAAACCCGAACCGCCACCGACACCCCACTCCTCCCCCCCTCCCTTCCCCTCCCGCAAAATATCTTCCTCCCCCATCTCTCCCGATTGGATCGGGAGGAGACCGCCGCCCCGGGCCAGCACGGGTCGCCCCGCGCCCGGACTCCGTCGCCGACGCCGCCTCGCCGGACTTCCCCACCGGCCTGCCTCCCTGTCGCTCGTCGTCCCCAACGTCCTCCTTGCCCCTGTTGCCCGCGAACCCTACTCCCCCCCCCCCCCCCCGTGAGCTCCCCCTCTCTCTCCCTATGCCCCGCTCCCTGTCCCGACACGCTCCAACCCCGCGCACGTCGCACCGTGGCCGCGCTCAGGCAAGCCCACCGGTTGCCTGGCCTCGCCGCTGCCGCCCGCGTGCTCCGCACTCCCTGCGCAGCTCGTCGCCGGCCCCGCGCTGCTCACCACCGCAGTCGCCGGCAGCCCCTTCCCGCGTCCCGCCCCGCCTCGAGCCGCACCTTGGTCGCCCCGCTCCGTCGACGCCGCATAGCCCCACGACCCTCTCTGCTCTCCCCGTTCGCCGGCCGCGCTGCTCGGCTACGCCCGTTGCCACTGCTCATCGTCGGCACCGTGTTTCCCCGCCATAGCTCCCCCCCCGCCGGCGCCCTTCGCCTCCACCATGTCACGGCCAGCTCCGCCCTACCCCCTGCTCCCCGTGGCCACGCAATGCGTGCCGAGGCCGCCGCCACACTTGCCGTCCCGCTCCGGCCGCTGTGGCCTGGGCCTCCCCTGACCAGCGCCGTGGCCGCCGCCGCCCTGCTGCGCTGGGTCGTGGCCTCCACACGTTAACGGGCGCCCGCAGCGCCCACGCACCCGTAGCGCCTGTGCCCGCTAGCCCCTCTGGGCCAATGACAGGTGGGCCTAGCCCAGAACGTTTTTTTTAATAAAATAATAAATGTTAATAAAAATAAATTTAATTAATTAAGTTTATTAATCCTATTTAATTAATCTAATTAACATGTTAATTTAATTAAACCGTAATTAGTTTAACCTAAACCCTAATTAACCTAGCAGTGTATGACAGGTGAGTCCCACGGGACCCACATGTCAGTTTGACCCAGTCAACCCCTGTTAACTACTGACGTCAGCATGATATCATGCTGATGTCATAAATCCAATTTCAAATTAAATTAAATAATTAATTAAATTTCAGAAATTAATAAATTCTTTTGGAAATCATATCTTTTAATCCGCAACTCGGATGAAAACACTTTCTACATGAAAGTTGCTCAGAACGACGAGACGAATCCGGATACGCAGCCCGTTCGTCCGCCACGCATCCCTAGCATAGCGAACAGGCAACTTTCCCCCTCTGGTTCATCTGTCCGAATATGCGAAACACCGGGGATATTTTCCCGGATGTTTCCCCCCTTCACCGGTACCACCTCATACCGTGTTAGGGCACCCCTAGGACCGCTACTTGTCTTGTCATGCATCGCTATGCATCTGTTTGCTTAATATTTATTATTTCTTCCCCCTCTTCTCTCGCTAGACACCGAGACCGACGCCGCTGCTACCCAGTACGACTACAGTGTTGACGACCCCTCTCTCTTGCCCGAGCAACCAGGCAAGCCCCCCCCCTGATCACCAGATATCGCCTACTCTTCTCCCTACTGCTTTCCGTTAATCCTATTCTAATACATAGCCTGTCGTTGTTGCTACAAATGTTGATACCTTTCTTGCAATCCTAAATGCTTAGTGTAGGATGCTAGTTTACCATCAGTGGCCCTACATTCTTGTCCGTCTGCCATGCTATACTATCGGGGAGTGATCACTCGGGAGGTGGTCACGGGTATATACTTATACATAATATATGATACTTGTGGTGACAAAAGACGGGTCGGCTCGAGGAGTACCCGCGGTTGATTCACGAATTGGGGGCTGGAAGGACATACTTTTACAATAGCCCTCTGTGTGGATCTTTGTGGCGACGTGACATGGCAGGTTGAGACCACCTAGGAGAGAGGTGGACCTGGCCCTGGTCGGCATTCGCGGTTATTTCAAGATAACATGTTTAACGAGATCTTAGTATTTGATCTAAGTCTGGCCACTGGCCTATACGCACTAACCATCTACGCGGGGATAGTTATGGGCACTCAACGTCGTGGTATCAGCCGAAGCCTTTGTGACTTCAGCGACTGAGCGGCGCGCGCCGGATTGGACTGGAATGCCTGCTAGGCTAGGTCTGCTTCCGGCCGCCCTCGCAACGTGCAGGTGTGCAATGGGCGATGGGCCCAGACCCCTGCGCCATAGGATTTAGACCGGCATGCTGACCTCTCTGTTGTGCCTAGGTAGGGCTGCGACATGTTGATCTTCCGAGGCCGGGCATGACCCAGAAAAGTTTGTCCGGACAAAGGGAATCGAGCGTGTTGGGAAATGTGGTGCACCCCTACAGGAAGTTAATCTATTCGAATAGCCGTGATCTTCGGTAACAGGATGACTTGGAGTTGTATCTTGACCTTATGACAACTAGAACCGGATACTTAATAAAACACACCCTTCCAAGTCCAGATACAACCGGTGATCGCTCTCTCACAGGGCGACGAGGGGAGGATCATCGGTTAGGATTATGCTATGCGATACTATTTGGTGAACTTACCATCTACTCTCTTCTCCTGCTGCAAGATGGAGGTTACCAGAAGCGTAGTCTTCGAAAGGACTAGCTATCCCCCTCTTATTCCGGCATTCTGCAGTTCAGTCCACATATGATACCCCCTTTTCCATTTGATACCAATACATACATATGTAGTGTAGCTCCTTGCTTGCGAGTACTTTGGATAAGTACTCACGGTTGCTTTGCTCCCTCTTTTCCCCCTTCCTGTACCCGATTGCTGCGACCAGACGTTGGAGCCCAGGAGCCAGACACCACTGTCAATGATGACTACTACTACTCGGGAGGTGCCTACTACTACGTGCAGCCCGCTGATGACGACCATGAGTAGTTTAGGAGGATCCCAGGCAGGAGGCTTGCGCTGACTCAGATATTGACAGTTTGTGCCAGCCTTCTTAAGGCAAACTTGTTTAACTTATGTCTGTACTCAGATATTGTTGTTTCCGCTGACTCATCTATGATCGAGCTCTTGTAATCGGGCCCTCGAGGCCCCTGGCTTGTAATATGATGCTTGTATGACTTATTTTATTTGTAGAGTTGTGTTGTGATATCTTCCCGTGAGTCCCTGATTCGATCGTACACGTTTGCGTGTATGATTAGTGTACGATTGAATCGGGGGCGTCACAAGTTGGTATCAGAGCCGACTGCCTGTAGGAATCCTCCTTCCACACTCCTTGGCCGAAGTTGAGTCTAAACATTACAAAAACTTTCACTAACATGGTTGGGTGCCTTACGGGCCCACATCGCCATTTGGGTGGTATTAGGATCTTTTACTCCTCGATCCTTACTTTGGGACTCTAAACTCTCTCCTACTCGGGTTAAATGATTTTACTAACTCTAAAATTAGGATCCGGTGACCACGTTCACCCCAAAGTTGGATAAGCCCTAGTTATTCTTTAGAGTAGTATTTGAACATTATCCACGTTGTCATTTGACTCCTGTGAAAACAACTTTGTTTTCAGATGGAACCCACGAGACAGGTCGTGCGCCACACGACGACCATTGGTGCCTCAGGATCACCTGCTGTGTTGGTTGAGATGATGACCTATCTAGGTTATCGTTGGCACCCTGAGTACACCGTCTACGAGGAGTACCAGGACTTTACCCAGGAGCAGTACCGTGCCATCGTCCAGCTCTACTCATGGGAGTATGACTCCACTACCGTGCTGCACACTGCTCATGGTGTTGGAGTGACTATCGACATGGCGGTCCATGATGTTGCTTATGCTGCTCTGACACGTCTTCATGGAGAGTATCGGGAGTTGGACACCTCCCCCTTCAGGCACATTGCTATCGCATCCGATGTTGGTGCGGAGGGATACTACACTGCTGCCTACTCCACTGTCACCCGAGAGCCCTTCTACCATCAGAACCTGGTTCTGCATGCTGATGGGCTGGATAGAGCTAACCGAGCTCTTCACCACGAGTTGTACACCACCCGTCGGCACCTGTACCATGCTCTGACGCTATTGCACCCCTCTGTCCGATCTGGTGATCTGTCACGTTCTGCGATATACCCTGACAGGACCGTGATGCCCCAGGGTGTCGGCTGGCCAGATGTGGGAGGCTACTCTCCCGCACTTGGTTCTCTCCTGCCACCTGTGCGTCGGGTTCCGCACTAGAGTATCCGCGGACCCCAGGCTACTCGCGTGGAGGACTTCCCTTCTCGTCACTACCAGCTGTCAGGCTACACCTACCTCCACAGTTCCTCCTAGGACTGATGTAGGCTTTCTTGTTAGTGTTAGATGCATTCACCGCGAGCCTGCATGCCGCCTATGATGTTCTTAGTTTGTGTACTGAACTCTATGTACCGAACTCTATGCATGATCTCTTTTGTAAGATATGCCAACTACTATGTAGTATCTATCGTGTTCATTTCATTATGCATGTTTTATCATGAATGATTTTTTCCCTTGCAAATTCTCAATGCTGAACTACCCCTGTTATATATTGGCAGGATGGTTAGACCAGGTGGTCGTGGTCGTGGTGGCCATGCCCCACCACCGCCTGAGTACATGGCCGGTATGATCCAACAGTTAGAGCTGAGCCGCCAATTCATGGAAAATATGATGGCTCAGTTTCCTTACCCCAATATGAACCAGCAGCCAGCCCAAGTGACACTGTAGGATTTCATGCGCCTCAACCCAACTGTGTATCGCAGCTCAACTCAACCTCTAGATGCTGATGACTGGCTCCATGACATCACCTACGAGATGGAGTCTGCTGATGTAGCCCCTGCCAGCTATGTCACCTTTGCTTCCTTCTTCTTGAAGGGACCCACTGCTCAATGGTGGGACAGTCACAGGCGTACTCTGCCAATTGGAACAATCATCACCTGGCCAGACTTCCAAGCTGCTTTCCGTGCTCGCTTCATTCCTCAGGGAGTCATGGACCGTAAGAAGCGCGAGTTCCGCAACCTCACCCAAAGCAACAAAACTGTTGAAGCTTATCAGCGGGAGTTTCTGGACTTGTCTCGCTATGCTGAAGAGGACATTGCAACTGATGCACGCAGACAGGAGAAGTTCCGTGACGGCCTTCAAGCTGACATCAAGCTCGCACTTCTAGTGCATGACTTTACTGATTTCGCCACCTTGGTGAACAAGGCCATCAATGTCGAAACTGGTCTGCAGGAATACTAGAGCTCTCACAGGCGCAACCGTGACACGGGCTCATCTTCGAGCCCGCTGTCGGTGTCAAAACCGGCGGATCTCGGGTAGGGGGTCCCGAACTATGCGTATAAGGCGGATGGTAACAGGAGGCAGGGGACACAATGTTTTACCCAGGTTCGGGCCCTCTTGATGGAGGTAAAACCCTACATCCTGCTTGATTATTCTTGAAAATATGAGTAGTACAAGAGTAGATCTACCACGAGATCAGAGAGGCTAAACCCTAGAAGCTAGCCTATGGTCTGATTGTATGTTGTCCTACGGACTAAACCCTCTAGTTTATATAGACACCGGAGGGGGCTAGGGTTACACAGAGTCGCTTACAAGGAAGGAGATCTATATATCCGTATTGCCAAGCTTGCCTTCCACGCCAAGGAGAGTCCCATCCGGACACGGGACGAAGTCTTCAATCTTGTATCTTCATAGTTCAACAGTCCGGCCAAAGGATATAGTCCGGCTGTCCAGATACCTCCTAATCCAGGACTCCCTCAGTAGCCCCTGAACCAGGCTTCAATGACGATGAGTCCGGCGCGCAGATTGTCTTTGGCATTGCAAGGCGGGTTCCTCCTCCGGCTCTGCAAAACAAGTTCCACATACCACCGTAGAGAGAATAATATTTCCACAAATCTAATCTGCTGACGTACCCCGTAGCGTGGCATCACAGCATAGCCAGGTCTTTATTCAAATCGTTTTTCACAACCTATCTCAGCGTGTTTCACGAGGTGCTTTCCATGGCACGTCTTGTCTAAGCAGAGATCGTGTCCCCTTATTACGGCATTCCCATCAATATGGAGGTTGGTAACCCAACCGCGCCATCAATTACGGCGCTTGGGGGATAAGCGAGTTTTACCAGGTTTGTGGGGGCGCATAGTTTCGTCCGCCCTTATAAAGGGATAAGGTTTCACCTTTTTCAACCCACCCCTTCGTCCTCCTTGCTCATCCATTCTCGCGCACTCGAGCTCCAGCGCCCAAGTCCACATTTTTCTCCTCAACTCTCTCCAAACATGTCCGGAGCGGGAGGCAAGTGGATGGTGTCCTCCGTCATGGAGGGACACATCAAAAAACTACGTGGGGCCGGATATTGCGCACTGACTGCCAGCCGCAGGGCAGATCGTCCCTACCCTGGAACCTCACGAAAGGGTGGTTTTCCTCCCCCACTTCGTCCGTGTACTGGGGTTTCCCCTCCATCCATTCATCCGCGGCCTTATGTTCTATTACGGGCTGGACTTTCATGATCTGGCCCCGAATTTCATCCTCAACATCTCGGCGTTCATCGTCGTGTGCGAGGCAGTCCTCCGCATCCGGCCCCACTTCGGCCTGTGGCTGAAGACCTTCAATATCAAGACAAAGGTAGTAGGCGGCCAACAAGCGGAATGCGGCAGAGCCATGGTGGGAAAAATGGCCAACGTTACATGGCTCGAGGGCTCCTTCGTGGAGACCATAAAGGGGTGTCAATCGGGGTAGTTCTACATCACCGATCCGCGCGACACCAACTGGGTGGCGGCCCTCGAGTTTCTATCCGGAATCCCCACGCGGCTCATTTCCTGGAAGGAGAAGGGCCTGTCCTGGGGCTCATCGGTAGAGTTGGACGGACTCCAGAAGTGTATCCGGAACATGATAAGCAAGAAACTTAAGCTTGTCAACATAGTCCAGGTCATGCTCTTCAGCCGGATCCTCCCGTGTCAACAATGGGCTTTCAACTTATGGGAGTTCGACTTGGCCCAGCACCAGACTCTACGCGAGCTCTTCCACACGACGCATAAGGACGTTTGGAAGGTGCTGTTCAAGGGCGCCGAGGTCCCCCCTTCTCTTACCGAGGACCGCGGGCTAAGCGCGAAGCGCCCTACGAATCCGGTAAGTTTTGTACATCTGGTAGGGTATTTATTTCCCATAGCTTAACCATGTGCGGGGTCTGAGCTCCCATGTCTTTGACATGACTGGGTGGAGACATCGGAGCAGATTAACTGTCCGCCCCCTCCGGCCGAAGACCCTGCAGACGCTCTCCTGATGGAGATGCGGACTCCGGCTCCTTATGAGGTGCCGGAGAAGACCAAGAAGAAGGCCGCGGGAACCCGAAAGAGTTCCCGGCGCCAGGTGGTATCGGACTCATCGTCCGATAACTCCGAGACACACTACTCCCGTGAAAACGAGGAGGAGGAAGATGAAGATTCTCCCCCTCCAGCCGGGGGAGACAAGAAAAGGAAGGCCACCCCAACCGGGGAGGCCGAAGGGTCCAAGAAGGGAAGGACTCTCCTTTCGGACTGTTCCACCACCGCCGCCGACGACGAAGACGAGTGGTTACTCGGGGCCAAGCCCCTGGCAAAGTATTAAGTATTCGAATACCAGAGTAACTCATAGCATACTTTTGTTGCACTGCTTCTCCTAACGTCGAATATGATCATGCAGTCCGCCCCGAGCCCGTATCAACGTATCCTCGTCGGACGGTTCCTTGGACTCGTCGGATCTGGATAGCGATCCACTTCCATCCGCCTCCTCTCCTCGCCCTGCGGACAATGTCGAGGTATTGTCTCAAGGGGCACCGAACTGGGGGGAGATAGTCCCGGAGGTGCCTCAAGGTGAAGTTCCGGACTCCAAGAGCAAAGGGAGCAAGGCTCCCTGGCGCTCCAAGTTCGGCCCTTAGCCGAACACCGCGCCGGAACCTCCAGTGGTTCCGGACTCGGGCAGGAGGCCCCCTTCCAAGAGGGGCAAGCCATCCGTGCTGGTGACCTCTGTCCATCCAGAGGCACCGGACGACCTGTTGGGAGCGCTTCGCGGCGCTTCCATCGACGAAGAGCACCGCACTATTATGAGTGCGGTGATCAAGAAGGTTCAGTCTGCCAAGAGCGGACTGACTGAAGCCTGTGCCAGCCTTCTAACAGGCTTTGAGGTAAGTATTTAAAATATAGGAAAAATATTACCGCATAGACAGTAGCCCCTGATGTTCTGTTTGGTGTTCACAAAGAAAATCCGAATAGACGATCAAGTAATATCTGCAGGAGTCTAATATAAGTATGTCTATATGCGTATGCAGGCTTCGCTGCTGACCTCTGCCGCACTGACTGCGGAGGTCACCGCACTGAAGCAGAACCTCGAGCGGTCCGAGAAAGAGCTCGGCCTTGCCAAGAGGCAGCTCGAGGAGACAAAAGGTAAGTAATGCCTTGTCCATATATATATATACATATATAGGGATTGACTATTCGTCACCCTGGGTGAGGAATAGTTATTCTTCACCCCCTCTATTTTACCATCAATGCACTGTAATTTTACATTCCGTAAGTTTTGTCTTATTTCCGACGTAAAAAGACACCATAATAAAATATATAATCGCCGTAAAAAATATTTATGTTACGTAAAATTACAAACATAAAAATATAGTGTAAAATACACATAAACTGCAAATTTTCTTGTCTTATGACCTATATTTTTATTTTCTTATGCCAAATTTTACGTAGTGAATCAATACGAATGTAACTATTTGAATTCTAAATGTAATTTAAATATGAAATGATTGTAAGATTACCTCGGGTGAAGAATAACATATTCTACACCCTGGGTGATAAATAGTAACACTATATATATATATATATATATATATATATATATATATATATATATACATATATATATATAAAGATGCGGTTGCGAAATGATAGGATCATCATGGATGTGCCAAGGGCCACGACCGAAGTGGCGGCCCTGAAGCAAGTGCTGTCTGAGGCCGACAACAAAGCGGCCAAGGAGCGCACCGAGCGGGAAAAACAAGAGGCACGGGTGGTCGAGGTGCAGCAAGAGCTCCAGGCTCTCGTGAAGAAGCATGAGGCTTTGGAGCTTGACTCGAAGATGCGAGAGTCCGAGCTTGCCGCGGCCCTCGAGAGCACAAAGCATGCCAAGGCCGAAGCCCAAAAGGCCCTCCATGAAATTGAGGCGATGAGGAAGATAGCGGCAGGTAAGGCATTCAATATGCAAAGCAAGCATGTGAAAGTAAATTACTTGTTACTTACCCGAGTCCAGAGCTCTCCAGGAGCATTCGCAGATTTGCCCCGCAGCGTGTCGGATGCCGCAAAATATTACCAGGTTGAGGAGGGAAGCTCGACGGAGAAGTTGTTCTGGTCTCAGCATACTGGGACCGAACACCCGATGCCTATGAGCGACCAGCTGAAGCAACTGGCCGAGCTGCACAAGGCGGCCGAACAGGCCATGAGGGGCCTTATAGTCCGGATGTGGCCTGGCGACTCCCTTCCCAACAGCTACTTCGTCCTGGTGAGGCGGCTTGTAGATGCCTTCCCACGGTTGGAGGTCATAAAGCGGTCCGTCTGCATCGAAGGTGCACGCCGGGCCTTTGCCTGTGCGAAGGTGCACTGGGCCAAGATGGATGCCGAGAAGCTGGTGAAGCAGTGGCCGCCGCAGGGCAAGGAGCATCGCCAGCCTGAGATGTATTATGAGGGTGTCCTGAAGGGTGTCTGTCTTGTGGTGGACGAGTGTGCAAAGGATGTAATTTTTGAATGAACTTGCTCGTGTGATCCTGTATTATGAAAACTTATTCATAGGCGCTATGCAACGCTTGTTTGAATTTAAAATATTACCTTTTGTGCGGCTGTTTGTTAAATATAAGAGATGGCCAGTCGTCGGCTTCTGCCCCCATGCCACGAGTGCTGGGGTGTTCGGGATAAATCTGAGCACTCTTTTTCCCATTGTTGCGTCCTTCGAGGGTGGTGCTCAGCACAACGAACAAGGCAATCAGACTATAATGCTTTATCACTCTCACTTAGCCATAGAAGTCTACAATTTTAAATTTTGGTGAAGCCCCTAGTATTCAGAAGGCCGAATTCGGGGCGCTATACACGCCTTAAGCCGGACAAAGCCGACTCCTCGCTCTAAGCGGCATAAGTCTTTAGGGACTCGAGACCTCTCGAACAGCGACCAGCTCTCGCCTTATCATGACAGTCAGTTTTAGCTTTCTTTACTGAGGTGCTTAGCCCAGATGAACCGGGGCACAATCGTAGTAGTTCTCCCAGTGCTACCTTAGCCGATATAGCGGAATGTAAGGTACCAAAACATGGGAGCCGGGAAAACCCAACTATTGACCCAAGACATGATTCGGAGCTAATGGATATAATGCTATAAGTTCGAGGTGCGGCACTGTCGAAAGTGTTCGGACTTCTCACGCCGTATTATGAGGTATGCTTGAGCCCCTGGCGTATGGGCCGTACCAGAGTGTACGGGTGCTGGATGTCATGAATGAACATATATAAAAAAGAATAGAGAATGCGCTAATAGTCTAGTGCTATGCATTGTTTATTCAAAAAGGTGTGTCAAAGTAGAATGATACAAGTAGTGCAGTAAGCAAAAAGTAGGACTATTTGACATGTCCCCTCCAAGGGCAAGCTGAGGAATGGTATTTAAAGCAAGTATTTCACTCGTTATCGGAGACCACCTGGGAGTTCCGTCGTGCGACGTGGCTTTCTGCCTCCTTGGTTGTTGCATCGTGTGTCCGGCAATCGTACTGCCGGACGGGGTTTCCAGAGATTAAAGTCCTAAAAGAGAGAAAAATAACTAAGCGGGAATCCCCTAGTGCGGTTGAGCCGCATCTTGGGGCGTGCCGTAGTCGTGCCCCCCTCCCCACCTGTGTCCATGGTATTTTCAATGCATAATTATGTACGCGTGGCACGGATTTTGCTGTTTGGCTGGGACTGGGGTGGGGGCCGCATTGCTATGCAAGCTCGGAACGTGCCAGGCGGTCTTGTTGCCGATTACTCCGAGCGCGCTTGAAGGTGTCCGGGTCTTTAATCGCCGAACTGGTGGATTTCCTTAAGAGGCTGCTTTGCGCTTTTGCTGCGAGGGCCGCAGTGTGCTCCTCCGTGCGGAGAGAGCGCTCTGTGTTTGCATTGACTGTGATGACCCCCCGAGGTCCTGGCATCTTGAGCTTGAGATATACATAGTGCGGTACCGCGTTGAATCTCGCAAATGCGGTTTGCCCGAGCAGTGCATGATAGCCGCTGCGGAACGGGACTATATCGAAGATTAACTCCTCGCTTCGGAAGTTATACGGGGATCCGAAGACCACCTCCAGTGTGACTAAGCATGTGCAATGGGCCTCTACACCTGGTATGATGCCTATGAAGGTCGTTTTTGTGTGTTTGATCCTTGAGGGGTCTATACCCATTTTGCGCACTGTGTCCTGATAAAGCAGGTTCAGGTTGCTGCCGCCGTCCATAAGGACTCGAGTGAGGTGAAATCCGTCAATGATTGGGTCTAGGACCAGTGCGGCGAATCCGCCATGATGGATACTTGTGGGATGGTCCCTGCGATCGAAGGTGATCGGACAGGAGGACCATGGGTTGAACTTTGGGGCGACTGGCTCCAACGCATATACATCCCTTAACGCACGCTTCCGCCCCCTCTTGGGGATGTGGGTTGCGTATATCATGTTCACCATCCGCACTTGTGGGGGGAACCTCTTCTGCCCTCCGGTGTTCGGCTGCCGGGGCTCCTCCTCTTCATCGCTATGTAGCCCCTTATATTTTTTTCGGCGTTTAACTTGCCGGCCTGCTTGAACACCCAACATTCTCTGTTGGTGTGGTTGGCTGGCTTGTCAGGGGTGCCATGTATTTGGCACGAGCGATCGAGTATATGGTCCACACTGGATGGGCCCGGAGTGCTTCTTTTGTATGGTTTTTTCCGCTGACTAGGTTTAGAGCCTCTGAATCCGGCATTGACTGCTGTATCCTCCGTATTGTCGCTATTGACGCGGCGCTTATGTTTGTTGCAACGTGACCTGCCATTGCTATCCTTGGTATCTGAAGTACCGTGGTTCTTTGATATGTTATTGCTGCGAACCAGCCAGTTGTCTTCTCTCGCACAAAAGTGGGTCATGAGTGTCGTGAGGGCTGCCATAAATTTCGGCTTTTCCTGGCCGAGGTGCCGGGCGAGCCACTAGTTGCGGATGTTGTGCTTAAAAGCTGCTAGGGCCTCTGCATCTGGACAGTCGATGATTTGATTTTTTTTGTCAGGAACCGTGTCCAGAATTGCCTGGCCGATTCCTCTGGCTGCTGAATGATGTGGCTCAAGTCATCGACATCTGGTGGTCGCACATAAGTGCCCTGGAAGTTGTCGAGGAATGCGGCTTCCAGATCTTCTCAACAACCAATGGATTCTGCTGGCAGGCTGTTGAGCCAATGCCGAGATGGTCCTTTGAGCTTGAGTGGGAGGTATTTGATGGCGTGTAGATCGTCACCGCGGGCCATGTGGATTTGCAGGAGGAAGTCCCCGATCCATACCGTGGGATTTGTTGTGCCGTCGTATGATTCGATATTTATGGGTCTGAAACCCTCTGGGTTTTGGTGATCCATTACTTCGTCTGTGAAGCATATGGGGTGTGCGGCGCCTCTGTAGTGGGCTATGTCGCGACGCAGCTCGAATGAGTCTTGTCCGCTGTGTTTGGCCCGGACGGATTTACTTTTACTGTATCTGGCGTGACAGTTATCGTCTCGCGTAGTGGCGCCCCCTCGTGATCCGTAGATCGATCTTGCGTGTTTTGCTTTGTCCTCCAATACGTCTCGCAGGTCTAGCGTGTTTCCCCGTGCCTTGACATTTTTATTTGAGTGGCGTCGGGGTGCGGGCTGAGTTTTTGGCTGAAATGCCTCTCTGTCGCGGCCACGAGGTGGCCGATCCGCCGCGTCATATGCTAGAGATGTAGGTTTTAATGCTTCCTCCTCCAGTCGGGGTAGCAACCTGCGCTTTGGGTAACTCTTGGAGGGGCGTTCGAGTTCATATTCCTCGACCGCAAGGACTTCAGTCCATCTGCCAGCTAGCAAATCTTGATCAGCTTGAAGCTGCTGCTGCTTTTTCTTAAGGCTATTTGTCGTGGCTATAAGCCGGCGCTTGAAGCGCTCTTGCTCGGCGGGATCCTCCGACACGACAAATTTGTCATCGTCGAGGCTTGCCTTGTCTTCGGAGGGCGGCATGTAAATATCATCATCCGCCTCTCCATCTGCCGCTCTCTCGGGAGGGCTGGCTTCTCCATCCTCTTGCTCTAAGTCTTGCTGGAGGGGATTGTTGTCGTCTTCGGCACTGTCCGGAGTGCTATTTATCTCCTATGCTGGTGTCACCGCTTTTGCTTTGGTGAGACTTAGAGCAGCGCCACTGACGTTGGTGCTTGGGTTGCTTCTTGGAGGGGTCATCCTCCGTTGTCTCGTCGCCATTGCCTTTTTTGGGTGTGTCCACCATGTATATATCATATGATGAGGTGGCTGTCCAGTGCCCTGTGGACAGTGGTTCCTCTTCGTGTCCCGCATCGTCGTCCATACCGTCGATGTCTTCGGAGTCGAAGTTGAGCATGTCGGTCAAATTGTCGACAGTGGCTACTAAGTGGGTGGTGGGTGGGCGGCGAATTTCTTCATCATCCGCATCCCAATCCTGCCGAACATAGTTCGGCAGGGACTCTCCTGACAGGGAGAGAGACCTTAATGAGTTCAGTATGTCGCCAAAGGGCGAGTGCTGAAAGATATCCGCGAAGGTCAACTCCATGATCGGCGCCCAGTCGGATTCGATAGGCACGGGCGCAGGCAGTTCGGAGTCCGTGGTCGGGGAAGAATCCGGTAGTTCGGTGTCATAGCTCCCGTGAAGGGTAAGGTCGATACTCGGCTCGATCGCCACTGAGAATACGGCCTCCGTGGCGGGGTCTATCCCCCTGTCCGTGGATGGCGCAATCGGCTCCGAATTGAGGGTCAGAGCGGTTGCCGGTGCGGTCTCCTGGACACTGTCTGATGGTAGAGCTAAATCATGCTCATCGTAACCGTGCGGCGCACTCGGCAGGGGCACGAATCTGTCGAAGATCAAGTCTCCGCGGATGTTGGCCGTGTAGTTTAAGCTTCCAAACCTGACCTGGTGGCCAGGGGCGTAACTCTCGATCTGCTCCAGATGGCCAAGCGAGTTGGCCCGCAGTGCGAAGCCGTCAAATACAAAGATCTGTCCAGGTAGAAAAGTCTCGCCCTAGACTGCATCGCTATCGATGATCGAAGGAGCCATCAAGCCTAACGGTGACGACAAAGAGGAACTCTCAATGAAAGCACCAATGTCGGTGTCAAAACCGGCGGATCTCGGGTAGGGGGTCCCGAACTGTGCATCTAAGGCGGATGGTAATAGGAGGCAGGGGACACGATGTTTTACCCAGGTTCGGGCCCTCTTGATGGAGGTAAAACCCTATGTCCTACTTGATTATTCTTGATAATATGAGTAGTACAAGAGTAGATCTACCACGAGATCAGAGGGGCTAAACCCTAGAAGCTAGCATATGGTATGATTGTATGTTGTCCTACGGACTAAACCCTTCGGTTTATATAGACACCGGAGGGGGCTAGGGTTACACAGAGTCGCTTACAAGGAAGGAGATCTATATATCCGTATTGCCAAGCTTGCCTTCCACGCCAAGGAGAGTCCCATCCGGACACGGGACGAAGTATTCAATCTTGTATCTTCATAGTCCAACAGTCCGGCTGTCCGGATACCCCCTAATCCAAGACTCCCTCACCCGCCCTCGCAGAAGCGTAAGATATGGATTCCCAACAGCATGTACCAGCCAACTACACCTGCCCCAAGGCAGACCTATGCTGCACCTCGTCTGCCTACTCCTCCAACTAGGCAGCCAAGGCTTCCAGCTCCACCACCCCAAGCTCCTGTTCCCACTCCCAATAATGGTTTGTGCTTCAGGTGTGGTCAACCAGGGCACCGTGCTAGGGAATGCAAGCAGAACCAGAATCAACTGGCCCTCCCAGCAACTGGCCGTGGAAGCAACCAGCCCCGCAACAATAGTGCCAAGTCTTATGGACGTGTTCATGCCAACCACGTTGATCTCAATGAAGTTCTAGACCAACCTGCTACTGTGATGGGCACACTACTCATAAATTCAGCACCAGCATCTGTTTTATTTGATACAGGTGCATCACATTCATTCATGTTAGAGGATTTTGCATTCATGCATGGCATGAAAAGCGCGGACATGAACACTTCGCTATTAGTACACACTCCCGCGGGCCAATGTCGGACCTCCATGATTTGCAACGACGTCCCCGTTGAAATCGAACGACTGGAATTCCTTGTCTCTCCCATCATACTGAAGTCCTGTAGCATCGACCTCATTCTGGGAATGGATTGGTTGAAAGCGCATAGTACTTCTATAGTTTGCGCCACTAAGATCGTCCATCTGCTACACCCTTCTGATGAAATAATTGCTTACCAAGCTCATCTAGTTTAGAACGCTGAGGCATGGCTTTATGCCTTGAATGTGTTGAACGCTGCACCACTCGAGGGCATTGAAAACATTCCCATCGTTCGTGAATTCCAAGACATCTTTCCGGAAGAACTTTTAGGGATTCCCCCTGCTAGAGCTGTCGAATTCATTATCGACTTGAAACCAGGCACGACCCTATAGCCAAACGACCCTACAAGATGCTGCCACATGAACTCATTGAGCTTAAGGAGGAAATCGACAAATCTCTTAGCAAAGGGTTCATTCGCCCTAGTTGCTCTCCTTGGGGAGGACCTTCTCTCTTTGTTAAGAAGAAGGATGGGACAACCCGATTGGTCCAAGACTACCATCCTATAAACCAAGCTACCATTCAGAATAAATATCCTCTTCCTCGGATCAATGATCTTTATGATCAACTGGGTGGTTCATCGGTGTTCTCCAAACTCGACTTGAGGTTGGGTTACCACCAGATCCGTGTTCGTGAAGAGGATATCCCAAAGACCGCCTTCATGACTAGGTATGGGTCATACGAGTACACCGTCATGTCATTCGGCTTAACGAATGCTCCCGCCACCTTCTCTCATTTGATGAACTATATATTCATGGATTACCTCGAGAAGTTCGTCGTGGTTTATCTGGATGATATCCTGGTATTTTCCAAGAACAAAGAAGAACATGCTGAACATCTTCGTCTTGTGCTGGAAAAGCTTCAAGAGCATCAACTGTATGCTAAGTATTCCAAGTGTGAACTCTGGCTCCCCGAAGTAACCTATCTTGGGCATGTCATCTCCAAGGATGGTATTGCCGTCAACCCTGAACGAGTTCAGGCTATTCTCGATTGGACTCCTCCGAAAAATGTCAAGCAAGTCCGAAGTTTTCTCGGTCTCGCTAGCTATTGCCGTCGATTCGTCGAGAACTTCTCCAAGATTGCCAGGCCTCTAACTAATCTGTTGCATAAGGGTGTCAAGTTCGACTAGACAGACAAGTGTCAGGAAAGTTTCCAGTCTCTCAAAGACAAGTTGACTTCTGCCCCAGTGCTTGCTCCACCTGATACTAAGAAGGACTTCGTCATTTACTACGACGCTTCTTGTCAAGGATTAGGCTGTGTCCTAATGCAAGAGCGCAGAGTGATTGCTTATGCCTCTCGTCAACTGCGCCCTCATGAAGAAAACTACCCAGTTCACGACCTCGAGCTTGCTGCTGTCATTCATGCACTGAAGCAGTGGCGACATTACCTTCTCGGTAATCGTTGCGAGATCTTCACCGACCATCAAAGTCTAAAGTATCTGTTTACTCAACCCGACTTGAACCTCCATCAGCAGAGATGGATGGAGACTGTTGCAGACTTTGACGTGGGTATATCCTATACCCCCGGCAAGGCTAATGTAATGGTTGATGCCTTGAGCCGCAAGTCTTACTGCAACCACTTCCAGATTCACAAAGTTCAGCCCTCGCTTGTTGAAGAATTCAGAAAGCTGAACCTTCATATTGTTCCCCTGGTGCACTTGCTCCCCCTCCCCCAGAGTTTCATAAGATGAATCTTTGTGTTGTTACTAAGGGTTCTCTAAATACCCTGGCTTTCATACCGGATTTCGTAGATGGTATAAAGACTATTCAAGGTTATGACTCTGAAGTCCATCAGATTAAACGCCATCTAGCAGAAGGAAAGCCCTCATTCTTCACTATCGCTGATGATGGCGCCTTGTACTTCAAAGGCCGCCTAGTGGTACCACGTTCGAGGAAAAACCTGGATCAGACTAAAAAGGTTATGAAAGAAGCTCATGATACGCCTTTGTCTATTCATCCCGGTAGTACAAAGATGTACCAAGACATCCGTCAGAGATTCTGGTGGTCCAATATGAAGCAGGACATAGCTCGTTATGTTCATGAGTGTGATGTTTTCCATCATATCAAAGCTGAACATCAAAGGCCTGCTGGAACTCTGCAACCTATCTCTATTCCTGAATGGAAATGGGACCATGTTGAAATGGACTTCATCACTGGATTTCCCAAATCACAGAAAGGTAATGATGCTATTCTTATCGTCATTGGCCGGCTTTCTAAAGTTGCACATTTTCTGGCGGTCAAAGAAACAATCACTGCTAGTCAGCTTGCAACTCTCTACATGTCCAGAATTGTTTCACTTCATAGTATTCCACTGGTTATCAGTTCAGACCTGTTGGGGAACGTAGCAGAATTTTAAATTTTTCTACGCATCACCAAGAACAATCTATGGAGTCATCTAGCAACGAGGGAGAGAGGAATGCATCTACATACCCTTGTAGATCGCGCGCGGAAGCGTTCAAGAGAACGGGGTTGATGGAGTCGTACTCGTCGTGATCCAAATCACCGATGACCTAGCGCCGAACGGACGGCACCTCCGTGTTCAACACACGTACGGTTGGGAAGACATCTCCTCCAACTTGATACAGCAAGGGGGAAGGAGAGGTTGATGAAGATCCAGCAACACGACGGCGTGGTGGTGGAAGCAACGGTGATCTCGGCAGGGCTTCGCCAAGCACAGGGAGAGGGAGGAGTGTCACGGGAGGGAGAGGGAGAGGCCAGGGGCTAGGGTGCGGCTGCCCTCCCTCCCCCCAACTATATATAGGGTCCCTAGGGGGGCGCCGGCCCTAGGAGATCCAATCTCCAAGGGGGGCGGCCAAGGGGGTGGCTTGCCCCCAAGCCAAGTGGGGCGCCCCCCACCCCTAGGGTTTCCAACCCTAGGCGCAGGGGGAGGCCCAAGGGGGGCGCACCAGCCCACTAGGGGCTGGTTCCCCTCCCACTTCAGCCCATGGGGCCCTCCGGGATAGGTGGCCCCACCCGGTGGACCCCCGGGACCCTTCCGGTGGTCCCGGTACAATACCGATTACCCCCGAAACTTTCCCGATGGCCGAAACTTGACTTCCTATATATAAATCTTCACCTCCGGACCATTCCGGAACTCCTCGTGACGTCCGGGATCTCATCCGGGACTCCGAACAACTTTCGGGTTACCGTATACTAATATCTCAACAACCCTAGCGTCACCGAACCTTAAGTGTGTAGACCCTACGGGTTCGGGAGACACGCAGACATGACCGAGACGACTCTCCGGTCAATAACCAACAGCAGGATCTGGATACCCATGTTGGCTCCCACATGCTCCTCGATGATCTCATCGGATGAACCACGATGTCGAGGATTCAATCAATCCGTATACAATTCCCTTTGTCAATCGGTACGTTACTTGCCCGAGACTCGATCGTCGGTATCCCAATACCTCGTTCAATCTCGTTACCGGCAAGTCACTTTACTCGTACCGTAATGCATGATCCCGTGATCAACCACTTGGTCACATTGAGCTCATTATGATGATGCATTACCGAGTGGGCCCAGAGATACCTCTCCGTCATACGGAGTGACAAATCCCAGTCTCGATTCGTGCCAACCCAACAGACACTTTCGGAGATACCTGTAGTGTACCTTTATAGTCACCCAGTTACGTTGTGACGTTTGGCACACCCAAAGCACTCCTACGGTATCCGGGAGTTGCACAATCTCATGGTCTAAGGAAATGATACTTGACATTCGGAAAAGCTATAGCAAACGAACTACACGATCTTTGAGCTATGCTTAGGATTGGGTCTTGTCCATCACATCATTCTCCTAATGATGTGATCCCGTTATCAATGACATCCAATGTCCATAGTCAGGAAACCATGACTATCTTTTGATCAACGAGCTAGTCAACTAGAGGCTCACTAGGGACGTGTTGTGGTCTATGTATTCACACATGTATTACGATTTCCGGATAACACAATTATAGCATGAACAATAGACAATTATCATGAACAAAGAAATATAATAATAACCATTTTATTATTGCCTCTAGGGCATATTTCCAACAGTCTCCCACTTGCACTAGAGTCAATAGTCTAGTTACATTGTGATGAATCGAACACCCATGCAGTTCTGGTGTTGATCATGTTTTGCTCTAGGGAGAGGTTTAGTCAACGGATCTGCCACATTCAGGTCCGTATGTACTTTACAAATATCTATGTCTCCATTTTGAACACTTTCACGAATGGAGTTGAAGCGACGCTTGATATGCCTGGTCTTCCTGTGAAACCTGGGCTCCTTGGCAAGGGCAATAGCTCCAGTGTTGTCACAGAAGAGAGTCATCGGGCCCGACGCATTGGGTATGACTCCTAGGTCGGTAATGAACTCCTTCACCCAGATTGCCTCTTGTGCTGCCTCCGAGGCTGCCATGTACTCCGCTTCACATGTAGATCCCGCCACAACGCTTTGCTTGCAACTGCACCAGCTTACTGCCCCACCATTCAAAATATACACGTATCCGGTTTGTGACTTAGAGTCATCCAGATCTGTGTCGAAGCTAGCATCGACGTAACCCTTTACGACGAGCTCTTCGTCACCTCCATAAACGAGAAACATATCCTTAGTCCTCTTCAGGTACTTCAGGATATTCTTGACCGCTGTCCAGTGTTCCATGCCGGGATTACTTTGGTACCTTCCTACCAAACTTACGGCAAGGTTTACATCAGGTCTGGTACACAGCATAGCATACATGATAGACCCTATGGCCGAGGCATAGGGGACGACACTCATCTTTTCTCTATCTTCTGCCGTGGTCGGGCATTGAGCCGTGCTCAATCTCGTACCTTGCAATACAGGCAAGAACCCCTTCTTTGACTGATCCATTTTGAACTTCTTCAATATCTTGTCAAGGTACGTACTCTGTGAAAGACCAATGAGGCGTCTCGATCTATCTCTATAGATCTTGATGCCTAATATATAAGCAGCTTCTCCAAGATCCTTCATTGAAAAACACTTGTTCAAGTAGGCCTTTATGCTTTCCAAGAATTCTATATCATTTCCCATCAACAGTATGTCATCCACATACAATATGAGAAATGCTACAGAGCTCCCACTCACTTTCTTGTAAATGCAGGCTTCTCCATAAGTCTGCGTAAACCCAAACGCTTTGATCATCTCATCAAAACGAATGTTCCAACTCCGAGATGCTTGCACCAGCCCATAAATCGAGCGTTGGAGCTTGCACACCTTGTCAGCATTCTTAGGATCGACAAAACCTTCCGGCTGCATCATATACAATTCTTCCTTAAGGAAACCATTAAGGAATGCCGTTTTGACGTCCATTTGCCATATCTCATAATCATAGAATGCGGCAATTGCTAACATGATTCGGACGGACTTCAGCTTCGCTACGGGTGAAAAAGTCTCATCGTAGTCAACCCCTTGAACTTGTCGATAACCCTTAGCGACAAGCCGAGCTTTATAGATGGTTACATTACCATCCGCGTCTGTCTTCTTCTTAAAGATCCATTTATTTTCTATGGCTCGCCGATCATCGGGCAAGTCAGTCAAAGTCCATACTTCGTTTTCATACATGGATCCTATCTCGGATTTCATGGCTTCCAGCCATTTGTCGGAATCCGGGCCCGCCATCGCTTCTTCATAGTTCGAAGGTTCACCGTTGTCTAACAACATGATTTCCAAGACAGGGTTGCCGTACCACTCTGGTGCGGAACGTGTCCTCGTGGACCTACGAAGTTCAGTAGCAACTTGATCTGAAGTTTCATGATCATCATCATTAACTTCCTCTCTAGTCGGTGCAGGCACCTCAGGAACATTTTCTTGAGCTGCGCCACTTACCGGTTCAAGAGGTAATACTTCATCAAGTTCTACTTTCCTCCCACTTATTTCTTTCGAGAGAAACTCTTTCTCTAGAAAGGACCCATTCTTGGCAACAAAGATCTTGCCTTCGGATCTGAGGTAGAAGGTATACCCAATAGTTTCTTTAGGGTATCCTATGAAGACGCATTTTTCCGATTTGGGTTCGAGCTTTTCAGGTTGAAGTTTCTTGACATAAGCATCGCATCCCCAAACTTTTAGAAACGACAGCTTAGGTTTCTTCCCAAACCATAATTCATACGGTGTCGTCTCAACGGATTTCGACGGAGCCCTATTTAAAGTGAATGCGGCAGTCTCTAAAGCATAGCCCCAAAATGACAGCGGTAGATCGGTAAGAGACATCATAGATCGCACCATATCCAATAGAGTGCGATTACGACGTTCGGACACACCATTACGCTGAGGTGTTCCAGGCGGCGTGAGTTGTGAAACTATTCCACATTTTCTTAAGTGTGTGCCAAATTCGTGACTCAAGTATTCTCCCCCACGATCTGATCGCAAGAACTTGATTTTCCTGTCACGTTGATTCTCAACCTCACTCTGAAATTCCTTGAACTTTTCAAAGGTCTCAGACTTGTGTTTCATTAAGTAGACATACCCATATCTACTCAAGTCATCAGTGAGGGTGAGAACATAACGATAGCCACCGCGAGCCTCAACACTCATTGGACCGCACACATCAGTATGTATGATTTCCAATAAGTTGGTTGCTCGCTCCATTGTTCCTGAGAACGGAGTCTTGGTCATTTTACCCATGAGGCATGGTTCGCACGTGTCAAATGATTCGTAATCAAGAGACTCCAAAAGTCCATCTGCATGGAGCTTCTTCATGCGTTTGACACCTATGTGACCAAGGCGGCAGTGCCACAAGTATGTGGGACTATCATTATCAACCTTACATCTTTTGGTATTCACACTATGAATATGTGTAACATTACGCTCGAGATTCATTAAGAATAAACCATTCACCAGCGGAGCATGACCATAAAACATATCTCTCATATAAATAGAACAACCATTATTCTCGGATTTAAATGAGTAGCCATCTCGAATTAAACGAGATCCTGATACAATGTTCATGCTCAAAGCTGGCACTAAATAACAATTATTGAGGTTTAAAACTAATCCCGTAGGTAAATGTAGAGGCAGCGTGCCGACGGCGATCACATCGACCTTGGAACCATTCCCGACGCGCATCGTCACCTCGTCCTTCGCCAGTCTCCGCTTATTCCGCAGCTCCTGCTTTGAGTTACAAATGTGAGCAACCGCACCGGTATCAAATACCCAGGAGCTACTACGAGTACTGGTAAGGTACACATCAATTACATGTATATCACATATACCTTTAGTGTTGCCGGCCTTCTTGTCCGCTAAGTATTTGGGGCAGTTCCGCTTCCAGTGACCACTTCCCTTGCAATAAAAACACTCAGTCTCGGGCTTGGGTCCATTCTTTGGCTTCTTCCCGGCAGCTTGCTTACCGGGCGCGGCAACTCCCTTGCCGTCCTTCTTGAAGTTCTTCTTACCCTTGCCTTTCTTGAACTTAGTGGTTTTATTCACCATCAACACTTGATGTTCCTTTTTGATTTCCACCTCTGCTGATTTCAGCATTGAATATACCTCAGGAATGGTCTTTTCCATCCCCTGCATATTGAAGTTCATCACAAAGCTCTTGTAGCTCGGTGGAAGCGACTGAAGGATTCTGTCAATGACCGCGTCATCCGGGAGATTAACTCCCAGCTGAGTCAAGCGGTTATGCAACCCAGACATTTTGAGTATGTGCTCACTGACAGAACTATTTTCCTCCATCTTACAGCTGAAGAACTTGTCGGAGACTTCATATCTCTCGACCCGGGCATGAGCTTGGAAAACCATTTTCAGCTCTTCGAACATCTCATATGCTCCGTGTCTCTCAAAACGCTTTTGGAGCCCCGGTTCTAAGCTGTAAAGCATGCCGCACTGAACGAGGGAGTAATCATCAGCACGTGACTGCCAAGCGTTCATAACGTCTTGGTTCTCTGGGATGGGTGCGTCACCTAGCGGTGCTTCTAGGACATAATCTTTCTTGGCAGCTATGAGGATGATCCTCAGGTTCCGGACCCAGTCCGTATAGTTGCTGCCATCATCTTTCAGCTTGGTTTTCTCTAGGAACGCGTTGAAGTTGAGGGCAACATTAGCGTGGGCCATTTGATCTACAAGACATAGTGTAAAGATTTTAGACTAAGTTCATGATAATTAAGTTCATCTAATCAAATTATTCAATGAACTCCCACTCAGATAGACATCCCTCTAGTCATCTAAGTGAAACATGATCCGAGTTAACTAGGCCGTGTCCGATCATCACGTGAGACGGACTAGCCAACATCGGTGAACATCTTCATGTTGATCGTATCTTCTATACGACTCATGCTCGACCTTTCGGTCTTCCGTGTTCCGAGGCCATGTCTGTACATGCTAGGCTCGTCAAGTCAACCTAAGTGTATTGCGTGTGTAAATCTGGCTTACACCCGTTGTATTCGAACGTTAGAATCTATCACACCCGATCATCACGTGGTGCTTCGAAACAACGAACCTTCGCAACGGTGCACAGTTAGGGGGAACACTTTCTTGAAATTATTACGAGGGATCATCTTATTTAAGCTACCATCGTTCTAAGCAAATAAGATGTAAAACATGATAAACATCACATGCAATCAAATAGTGACATGATATGGCCAATATCATTTGCTCCTTTTGATCTCCATCTTCGGGGCTTCATGATCATCGTTGTCACCGGCATGACACCATGATCTCCATCATCATGATCTCCATCATCGTGTCTTCTTGAAGTTGTCTCGTCATCTATTACTTCTACTACTATGGCTAACGCTTTAGCAATAAAGTAAAGTAATTACATGATGTTTATGTTGACACGCAGGTCATAAATAAATAAAGACAACTCCTATGGCTCCTGCCGGTTGTCATACTCATCGACATGCAAGTCGTGATTCCTATTACAAGAACATGATCAATCTCATACATCACATATATCATTCATCACATCCTTTTGGCCATATCACATCACACGGCACATGCTGCAAAAACAAGTTAGACGTCCTCTAATTGTTGTTGCAAGTTTTTACGTGGCTGCTATAGGTTTCTAGCAAGAACGTTTCTTACCTACGCCAAAACCACAACGTGATATGCCAATTTCTATTTACCCTTCATAAGGACCCTTTTCATCGAATCCGATCCGACTAAAGTGGGAGAGACAGACACCCGCCAGCCACCTTATGCAACTAGTGCATGTCAATCGGTGGAACCAGTCTCACGTAAGCGTACGTGTAAGGTCGGTCCGGGCCGCTTCATCCCACGATGCCGCCGAATCAAGATAAGACTAGTAACGGCAAGCAAATTGACAATATCGACGCCCACAACTGCTTTGTGTTCTACTCGTGCATAGAAACTACGCATAGACCTAGCTCATGATGCCACTGTTGGGGAACGTAGCAGAATTTTAAAATTTTCTACGCATCACCAAGATCAATCTATGGAGTCATCTAGCAACGAGGGAGAGAGGAGTGCATCTACATACCCTTGTAGATCGCGCGCGGAAGCGTTCAAGAGAACGGGGTTGATGGAGTCGTACTCGTCGTGATCCAAATCACCGATGACCTAGCGCCGAACGGACGGCACCTCCGCGTTCAACACACGTACGGTTGGGAAGACGTCTCCTCCAACTTGATCCAGCAAGGGGGAAGGAGAGGTTGATGAAGATCCAGCAGCACGACGGCGTGGTGGTGGAAGCAACGGTGATCTCGGCAGGGCTTCGCCAAGCACAGGGAGAGGGAGGAGTGTCACGGGAGGGAGAGGGAGAGGCCAGGGGCTAGGGTGCGGCTGCCCTCCCTCCCCCCACTATATATAGGGTCCCTAGGGGGGAGGCGCCGGCCCTAGGAGATCCAATCTCCAAGGGGGGCGGCGGCTAAGGGGGTGGCTTGCCCCCAAGCCAAGTGGGGCGCCCCCCACCCCTAGGGTTTCCAACCCTAGGCGCAGGGGAGGCCCAAGGGGGGCGCACCAGCCCACTAGGGGCTGGTTCCCCTCCCACTTCAGCCCATGGGGCCCTCCGGGATAGGTGGCCCCACCCGGTGGACCCCCGGGACCCTTCCGGTGGTCCCGGTACAATACCGATTACCCCCGAAACTTTCCCGATGGCCGAAACTTGACTTCCTATATATAAATCTTCACCTCCGGACCATTCCGGAACTCCTCGTGACGTCCGGGATCTCATCCGGGACTCCGAACAACTTTCGGGTTACCGTATACTAATATCTCAACAACCCTAGCGTCACCGAACCTTAAGTGTGTAGACCCTACGGGTTCGGGAGACACGCAGACATGACCGAGACGACTCTCCGGTCAATAACCAACAGCGGGATCTGGATACCCATGTTGGCTCCCACATGCTCCTCGATGATCTCATCGGATGAACCATGATGTCGAGGATTCAATCAATCCGTATACAATTCCCTTTGTCAATCGGTACGTTACTTGCCCGAGACTCGATCGTCGGTATCCCAATACCTCGTTCAATCTCGTTACCGGCAAGTCACTTTACTCGTACCGTAATGCATGATCCCGTGATCAACCACTTGGTCACATTGAGCTCATTATGATGATGCATTACCGAGTGGGCCCAGAGATACCTCTCCGTCATACGGAGTGACAAATCCCAGTCTCGATTCGTGCCAACCCAACAGACACTTTCGGAGATACCTGTAGTGTACCTTTATAGTCACCCAGTTACGTTGTGACGTTTGGCACACCCAAAGCACTCCTACGGTATCCGGGAGTTGCACAATCTCATGGTCTAAGGAAATGATACTTGACATTCGGAAAAGCTATAGCAAACGAACTACACGATCTTTGAGCTATGCTTAGGATTGGGTCTTGTCCATCACATCATTCTCCTAATGATGTGATCCCGTTATCAATGACATCCAATGTCCATAGTCAGGAAACCATGACTATCTTTTGATCAACGAGCTAGTCAACTAGAGGCTCACTAGGGACGTGTTGTGGTCTATGTATTCACACATGTATTACGATTTCCGGATAACACAATTATAGCATGAACAATAGACAATTATCATGAACAAAGAAATATAATAATAACCATTTTATTATTGCCTCTAGGGCATATTTCCAACAAGACCGTGGCAGCTTATTCACTTCAAGATTTTGGGCAAGTTTCCAAGAAGCTATGGGAAGTCATCTGTCGTTCATTCGTTTCATCCTCAGTCGCAAGGTCAAGTTGAACGTGGCAACCAAGTTCTCGAAGACATGCTTCGAGCTTGTGTAATTTCCTTCAGCAAGAAATGGGAGGTATCTCTTCCATATGCCGAGTTCTCTTATAATAATAGCTATCAAGCTAGTCTGAAGATGTCCCCCTTCGAAGTGTTACATGGACGAAAGTGTCGGACCCCTTTGAACTGGTCGGAAACTGGGGAACGTCCATTCTTCGGCCCGGATATTATCCAACAGCCTAAGGAACAAGTCCATATTATTTGCGAGAATCTCAAGACTGCACAGTCACGTCAGAAAAGTCAGTATGACCATCATCACCAAGACATGGTCTATCAACCTGGCGAAAAGGCTTATCTTCGAGTTACACCAATGAAGGGTGCTCACCGCTTCGGGATCAAGGGCAAGCTAGCCCCTCGCTTTATCGGTCCCTTCACTATTCTCGAAAGGCGTGGAAAAGTAGCATATCAACTGGAGCTTCCGCCGAACCTTTCTCAGGTTCACGATGTGTTCCACGTGTCACAACTCCGTTGTTGCTTCAAGGACCCAATCCGAGCAGTGGATCATGAGGTGCTCGAATTGCAACAGGACCTCTCCTATAAAGAGCATCCGGTCTGCATTCTGGACCAGGCTGAACGCCGCACACGTCAGAAGACGATCAAGTTCCTCAAAGTCCAGTGGTCGCATCACTTTGAAGATGAAGCCACTTGGGAACGCGAGGATCGCCTGCGTGATGAATACGCCCGCACTGTTTCCTTCTACCGCCTAAATCTCGGGACGAGATTTCTTGTAGTGGAGGAGTTTTGTAACGCCCGGATAATCATGCTACAGTAATCCCGTGCTAATGGTGCCACATCACCACGGATACTGTTGTCAACCTCGCGATGATTCAAAACTGATTCAAACTCAAAATTGAAATTAAGTCAAACGACAAAAGTTTTCAAACGTTCAAACAAAAAAGTTCGGTTTGTGCATAATATTACATAGTTAATTATGGTGAAGAAAACACATGTTTAGAAAATGCATAAATATTTTAAATTGAATTAAAACAGAAAAGAAAAAAAGAAATGAAACAAAAGAAGTTACAAAACAAAACAAAAAAAGAGAAATCCCCCCGGGTCGTGGCCCAACCGGGCCAACCCACCAGGCCCAGCCGGCCACCCACTCCCCCCACTCCCCTTATCCACTCCCCCAGAAGCCCGAACCGCCACCGACACCCCACTCCTCCCCCCGCAAAATATCTTCCCCCCCCCCTCTTTCCCGATTGGATCGGGAGGAGACCGCCGCCCCGGGCCAGCGCGCGCCGCCCCGTGCCCGGACTCCGTCGCCGACGCCGCCTCGCCGGACTTCCCCACCGGCCTGCCTCCCCATCGCTCGTCGTCCCCAACGTCCTCCTCGCCCCCGTTGCCCGCGAACCCTACGCCCCCCCCCTGAGCTCCCCCTCTCTCTCCCCGTGTCCCGCTCCCTGTCCCGACGCGCTCCAACCCCGCGAACGTCGCACCATGGCCGCGCTCAGGCGAGCCCACCGGTTGCCTGGCCTCGCCGCTGCCGCCCGCGTGCTCCGCACTCCCAGCACCGCTCGTCGCCGGCCCGCGCTGCTCACCACCGCAGTCGCCAGCAGCCCCTTCCCGCGTCGCGCCCCGCCTCGAGCCGCACCTTGGTCGCCCCGTTCCGTCGTCGCCGCATAGCCCCGCGACCCTTTCTGCTCTCCCCGTTCGCCGGCTACGCTGCTTGGCTGCGCCCGTTGCCACTACTCGTCGGCGCCGCCGTGTTTCCCCCCACAGCTCCCCCCCTCCCGTTAATTAAATTTCAGAAATTAATAAATTCTTTTGAAAATTGTATCTTTTAATTCGTAACTCGGATGAAAATGCTTTCTACATGAAAGTTGCTCAGAACGACGAGAAGAATCCGGATACGCGGCCTGTTCGTCCGCCATGCATCCCTAGCATAGCGAACATGCAACTTTCCCCCTCCCGTTCATCTGTCCGAAAATGCAAAACACCGGGGATATTTTCCCGGATGTTTCCCCCCTTCACCGGTACCACCTCATACCGCGTTAGGGCACCCCTAGCACCGCTACTTGTCTTGTCATGCATCGCTATCCATTTGTTTGCTTAATATTTATTGTTTCTTCCCCCTCTTCTCTCGCTAGACACCGAGACCGACGCCGCTGCTACCCAGTACGACTACAGTGTTGACGACCCCTCTCTCTTGCCAGAGCAACCAGGCAAGCCCCCCCTCCTTGATCACCAGATATCGCCTACTCATCTCCCTACTGGTTGCATTAGAGTAGTGTAGCTTGTTACTGCTTTCCGTTAATCCTATTCTGATACATAGCCTGTCATTGTTGCTACAACTGTTGATACCTTACCTGCAATCCTAAATGCTTAGTATAGGATGCTAGTTTACCATTAGTGGCCCTACATTCTTGTCCGTCTGCCATGCTATACTATCGGTCCATGATCACTCGGGAGGTGGTCACGAGTATATACTTATACATAATATATGATACTTGTGGTGACAAAAGACGGGTCGGCTCGAGGAGTACCCGCAGTTGATTCATGAATTGGGGGCTAGAAGGACATACTTTCCCGACAGCCCTCTGTGTGGTTCTTTGTGGCGAAGCGACATGGCAGGTTGAGACCACCTAGGAGAGAGGTGGGCCTGGCCCTGGTCGGCGTTCGCGGTTATTTCAAGATAACATGTTTAACGTGATCTTGGTATTTGATCTGAGTCTGGCCACTGGCCTATACTCACTAACCATCTACGCGGCGGCAGTTATGGGCACTCGACATCGTGGTATCAGCCGAAGCCTTCCTGACGTCAGCGACTGAGCGGCGCACGCCGGATTGGACTGGAACGCCTCCTAGGCTAGGTCTACTTCCGGCCGCCCTCACAACGTGCAGGTGTGCAATGGGCGATGGGCCCAGACCCCCGCGCCATTGGATTTAGACCGGTATGTTGACCTCTCTATTGTGCCTAGGTAGGGTTGCGACGTGTTGATCTTCCGAGGCCGGGCATGACCCAGAAAAGTTTTTCCGGACAAAGGGGATCGAGCGTGTTGGGAAATGTGGTGCACCCCTGCAGGGAAGTTAATCTATTCGAATAGCCGTGATCTTCAGTAACAAGACGACTTGGAGTTGTATCTTGACCTTATGACAACTTAAACCGGATACTTAATAAAACACACCCTTCCAAGTGCCAGATACAACCGGTGATCGCTCTCTCACAGGGCGACGAGGGGAGGATCATCGGTTAGGATTATGCTATGCGATGCTACTTGGTGAACTTACCATCTATTCTCTTTTCCTGCTGCAAGATGGAGGTTACCAGAAGCGTAGTCTTCGAAAGGACTAGCTATCCCCCTCTTATTCCGGCATTCTGCAGTTCAGTCCACATATGATACCCCCTTTTCCATTTGATACCAATGCATACATATGTAGTGTAGGTCCTTGCTTGCGAGTACTTTGGATGAGTACTCACGGTTGCTTTGCTCCCTCTTTTCCCCCTTCCTATACCCGAGTGCTGCAACCAGACGTTGGAGCCCAGGAGCCAGACGCCACTGTCGAGGATGACTACTACTACTCGGGAGGTGCCTACTACTACGTGCAGCCCGCTGAAGACGACCAAGAGTAGTTTATGAGGATCCCAGGCAGGTGGCATGCACCTCTTTCGATCTGTATCCCAGTTTGTGCTAGCCTTCTTAAGGCAAACTTGTTTAACTTATGTCTGTACTCAGATATTGTTGCTTCTGCTGACTCGTCTATGATCGAGCTCTTGTAATCGAGCCCTCGAGGCCCCTGGCTTGTAATATGATGCTTGTATGACTTATTTTATTTGTAGAGTTGTGTTGTGATATCTTCCCATGAGTCCCTGATTCGATCGTACACGTTTGCATGTATGATTAGTGTACGATTGAATCGGGGGCGTCTCACTCATGACACTCGTGAAAAGTAAATTTATTTAATATAATTACATCTAAATTTAGGAAAGAAAGGATTGCTTCCGGATTCTTTCCATCGGGAGAGATTTGTTGCATCTTGGCAAGGCATCGAGAAAGATTCAATCAAGCAAATCACATTGTGTCCTGATTTTTGGAAAGAGGGGATTGCGTGCATATTCATTCCCTCGAAAGATATTTAATGCATTTTCCTAGGACACACATATGGAGTCAATAAATTAATAAGATTGCCTCCGATTTTAGAAAGAGAGAATTTCTTATGGAATATTTTCCTTTAGAGTAGAGATTTGGTTTTTGAATGGGAGGGGCTGGTGGAAGGTGGGGCGGGGAAAAAAGCAGACAAAAAAACCGTGGAGGCGAGGCTACCAAGTGAAACATTCGGAGTAGAGAAAGAAAGGATTGATTGCGGATTCTTTCCCTCGGGAGAGATTTGTTGCATCTTGGCACGGCATCGAGGAAGATTTAACCAAGCTAATTAGATTGTGTCCCAATTTTTGGCAATAGGGGATTGCGTCTAGATTCATTCACTCGAGAGAGATTTGATGCATTTTGTCACGACACACATAAGAGCCAATCAATTAATAAGATTGCCTCCGATTTTATAAAGATAGAATTGCTTCCAGATTATTTTCCTTTAAAGTAGAGATATCGTTTTCGAATGGGAGGGGTGGTGGGAGGTGGGGCAAAAAAAACAGATGAAAAAAACCATGGAGGCGAGGCTACCAAGTGATACATTGGTGCATTCAAATTCTTTTTCTCAGATGATATTTGACGAATTTGCTCATGACACCCATAAAGAGTCAATTTATTTAATAATATAAATGCAAATTTAGAAAAGAAAGGATTGCCTATAGATTCTTCCCCTTGGGAGAGATTTGCTGCATCTTGGCATGGCACCGAGGAAGATTCAATCAAACTAATCAGATTGTCTCCCAATTTTTGGAAAGAGGGAATTGCATCTAGATTCATTCCCTCGAGAGAGATTTGACGCATTTTCTTAGGACACACATAAGGAGCCAATGAATTAATAAGATTGCCTCTGATTTTAGAAAGAGAGAATATCTTCCGGTTTAATTGCAATCAGTTTTCGCCACCTTATTTTGAAAATCTTTCCAAACAATGGAAAGGTTTATGGAAATCCTGACAGGGCAATTTGGGTATGTGTATATATAGGATTGTGCATCTGTGAATGGACAAATCATCTTGTAGTTTTGCCTACAACACAAATTCTCTTGTCAATCTCGATCCTGTTAATAAGCACAAACAAATATCACGGTTGCATTAGATTATCTAGATGGACAAGTACATGACGGCGCCACTCCTGTTTTCTCTACTTCTTTTTGTATGCCTTGCTACGACGACACAATGTAAGTGTTTGATACACAACTCTACTTCTGCTAATCTTTCTTTACAATTATGTGCTTGCATAGGTTAATTATACTCATGTAATAATTTAATTTTTATGTTTATCCTGGAAGTTGGTATTTTGTTAGCGCATGACACCTGTTTTTTTTCATTCTTGTGCCATCTGGTCCTTTGTTAATCAATAGGAAATCATACTAATATCAATTATTTGTCTGTACATTTTTTATAGGTCAAATCACCAACAGCATGGATAATGATAAGATCAATTTACCAAGCGGGTTGTGCGTATATAGAAAAGATGTTCAGCTCTATTGTTGCCTTGTGTCGAAGTTATGCTATAACCCACTAGAACTATGCGTTGAAGGTTGCAAAAGTTGACTCCTATCAAATTGACCTTTTATTCGAAGAAGTAATATGTAATGCGGAAGTCATATTTGAAATAAAGAGTAGTAGATTTGTTGTCATCTGATGGGTCAGTCCTGTTGCAAGTAAACTCTCGGTAGGACTAGGTTCTCTGGGTGAGAAAAATATGGAACCTCTCTTTGCCCTTGAACAACGGAAGTTTTTGTTTTGCTGAAAGCAACTCCAATAACTCTACTATCCGTAAAAAAACTACCATTTAAGGAGAGTTAAACCAAAAAAACCATTTAAGGAGAGTTAAACCAAAATTAGCCCTCCAACAACTTCCGTGAACTTGATTTTTAATGGAATGATGTTTATTTCACCCCCAACCTCCCTCACGTTTATAGGAAGATGCTCCTGTTGACACCAGATTGGCATGGTCGAAAACATAATTAAGAATGCCTCTAATGAAAAAGTGCTCAAAGTGAGAATGTTTTGTATCTTCAAAAGGAGAAACTTTAATATTTGGTCCTTAGCCATCCAGTCTCATCTCTAAGGCCGAAGTTGTGTTCGAAGTACCGAGATTTTGTATCCAGAAAACTATTCGGCTGATTACGCCCCCAAGATGGCCTCATATGAGAAAACTTTCTACACGAATTGTCTTCGTCTCGTCGAAATGGTTGATTTGGATATAAAAGCGTCTAAATCGGAGTTCGTATGCAAAAGTTAGAACCAAAACAGTGTGCTGCAAAAGTCTACCCCGGAAGTTCCGGGCAACGTCTAGGGAGGTTACGGCCTAAACCGAAAGTTTGCACGCGGTGTGCCCCGAAAACTGAAGTTTTAACATTATTTGCAGATTTGCGGGCCCGAATTCAACCTCAATACGACCTCGGATGAAAAAGTGATCAACTGAAGAATTTTTCTCCATTGCAAGATCTACAACTTTGCTTTTGGGACCATCATGATCCGAAGTCGTATGCAACCTGCAGATTCAGTGCAAGAGGGTTACATGATATAATTTGAGCCTGGAAATTCCGGGCCAGACCGGAAGTTCCGGCTCTCGTAGTCCGTGTTAGGATAACTTTTCCTGATTTGGATGCGATTTGAGTCCTTTTCTTGTACGGGAAGTCCAGCCGCCTCATATGTATGTAAGGGGTGACGACCGATTGAACAACACACAATCGAACAAATCACTATCATTTTTTACCTTTACCTTTATCTCTCTCCCTTGTTCTTCTTTTTCCTCGTTCTTCGTCTGTTCTTCTAGTTGCAGGTGATACGTCCATTTTGCATCATGCTTTTATATTGATATTTATTATATTATGGGCTGTTATTACACATTATGTCACAATACTTATGCCTATTCTCTCTTATTTTACAAGGTTTATATGAAGAGGGAGAATGCCGGCAGCAGGAATTCTCGGCTGGAAAAGGAGCAAATATTAGAGACCTATTCTACACAGCTCCAAAAGTCTTGAAACTCCACGGGAGTCATTTTCAGAATATATAAAAAATATTAGGCGAAGGAAGCACTAAAGGGGGACACCCACCATCCACGAGGGTGGGGGCGCACCCCCTGCCTCGTGGGCCCCCTGGAAGCCCTTTGGTGCCCATCTTCTACTATATGAGGTCTTTCCTCCGGGTAAAAAATCATAAGCAAGCTCATGGGATGAAACTCCGCCGCCATGAGGTGGAACCAATCAAGGGCTCCGGCGGAGCTGTTCTGCCGGGGAAACATCCCTCCAGGAGGGGGAAATCATCACCATCGATCCTCTCATCGGGAGGGGGTCAATCTTCACCAACATCTTCACCAACACCATCTCATCTCAAACCCTAGTTAATCTCTTGTATCCAATCTTTGTCTCAAAACCTCAGATTGGTACCTGTGTGTTGCTAGTAGTGTTGATTACTCCTTGTAGTTGATGCTAGTTGGTTTACTTAGTGGAAGATCATATGTCCAGATCCTTTATGCATATTAATACCCCTCTGATTCTGAACATGAATATGATTTGTGAGTAGTTACGTTTGTTCCTAAGGACATGGGAGAAGTCTTGCTATAAGTAGTCATGTGAATCTGGTATTCGTTCGATATTTTGATGAGATGTATGTTGTCTCTCCTCTAGTGGTGTCATGTGAACGTCGACTACATGACACTTCACCATTGTTTGGGCCTAGGGGAAGGCATTGGGAAGTAATAAGTAGATGATGGGTTGCTAGAGTGACAGAAGCTTAAACCCTAGTTTATGAGTTGCTTCGTAAGGGGCCGATTTGGATCCATATGTTTCATGCTATGGTTAGGTTTACCTTAATACTTTTGCTAATCTTCACATGATCCAAATCACAATTCAAATTCAAATCCTATCTAAAGTCAAAAATTCATAATTTCAGACATGAAACCTAAAATGTTCATCTTTGTGCCAAATAATCCCATAACTAATATTGGTATGAACCAACTTTTTGCAAAGTGTTGAAGTGCCCTAAACCAGTTAAAACAGTGGCTAAAACATTTAAATTAAATGCTTTTTAAGTTAAAAAATGATAAGGTAATGTATTATAATGTCAAACTTAATGTGGCAGTAGCCTAAGTTATACTATTATGTTAAGTGTAAGTTTTATAAATTATAAAACTATTTTTCTTTTTGAAAATAAAAAGAAAGAAAGGAGAGAAGTTTTAAAAGAAAAGCTAAAGCAAAAAAATAAGAGAAAAGGCCCACAGCCCCTGGGCCTTAGCCACTTGGGCGGCCCAACCCAGCAACCCACCTCCCCCAGTCGCCTCCCTCCTCTCTATTCATCAGACCCAGCGACCGCGCTCGCCGGTCGCCACTGAACCCTCTCACCGTCCCCGTCGGGGAAGGGATAAGGGCGACGCCCTCCCTCCCCCTGGCCTCACTCCTCCTCGACGCCCCCTCCCAGATCCACTTCTCCTCCTTCTCCCTCTCTGCCTACCGTCCTCAGTTCCCCCGCCTCACCAAACGCCTCCTGTCGCCGTCTGCCGTCGTCCGCACGCTCCGGCGCCACCCCGAACGCCTCCTGTCGCCGCCCGCCGTCGTCCGCACGCTTCGACGCCACCTCGGGCTGCGCCAGGGCATTGTTGGAAATATGCCCTAGAGGCAATAATAAATTAGTTATTATTATATTTCCTTGTTCATGATAATCGTTTATTATCCATGCTAGAATTGTATTGATAGGAAACTCAGATACATGTGTGGATACATAGACAACACCATGTCCCTAGTAAGCCTCTAGTTGACTAGCTCGTTGATCAATAGATGGTTACGGTTTCCTGACCATGGACATTGGATGTCATTGATAACGGGATCACATCATTAGAAGAATGATGTGATGGACAAGACCCAATCCTAAGCAGAGCACAAGATTGTGTAGTTCGCATGCTAAAGCTTTACTAATGTCAAGTATCATTTCCTTAGACCATGAGATTGTGCAACTCCCGGATACCGTAGGAATACTTTGGGTGTGCTAAACGTCACAACGTAACTAGGTGGCTATAAAGGTGCACTACGGGTATCTCCAAAATTGTCTGTTGGGTTGGCACGAATCGAGACTGGGATTTGTCACTCCGTGTGATGGAGAGGTATCTCTGGGCCCGCTCGGTAGGACATCATCATAATGTGCACAATGTGATCAAGGAGTTGATCACGGGATGATGTGTTACGGAACGAGTAAATAGACTTGCCGGTAATGAGATTCAACAAGGTATCGGGATACCGACGATCGAATCTAGGGCAAGTACAATACCGCTAGACAAAGGGAATTGTATACGGGATTGATCGAATCCTCGACATCGTAGTTCATCCGATGAGATCATCATGGAACATGTGGGAACCAACATGGGTATCCAGATCCCGCTGTTGGTTATTGACCGGAGAACGTCTCGGTCATGTCTGCATGGTTCCCGAACCCGTAGGGTATACACACTTATGGTTCGATGACGCTAGGGTTATAAGGAATAGATATACGTGGTTACCAAATGTTGTTTGGAGTCCCGGATGAGATCCCGGACGTCACGAGGAGTTCCGGAATGGTCCGGAGGTAAAGATTTATATATGGGAAGTCATGTTTTGGTCACCGGAAAAGTTTCGGGGTTTATCGGTAACGTACCGAGACCATCGGGAGGGTCCCGGGGGTCCACCAAGTGGGGCCACAAGCCCCGGAGGGCTGCATGGGCCCCAGGTGGGCTGGTGCGCCCCCCACAAGGGCCCAAGGCGCCTAAGGGGAGGAGGGGGCAAACCCTAAGGGCAGATGGGCCTTAGGGCCCATGCCTGGTGCGCCTCCCTCTCCCCCTCCACTTGGCCGCCACCCTAGATGGGATTAGGGCTGGCTACCGCCCCTAGGGTGGAACCCTAGGTGGGGCACACCCCTCCCTCTCCCCTATATATACTTGAGGACTTGGGGCTGCCAACAGATGAGTTTTTGACCTCTCCCTGGCGCAGCCCTACCTCTCTTTCTCCTCATATCGCGCGGTGCTTGGCGAAGCCCTGCTGGATCACAACGCTCCTCCACCACCACCACGCCGTTGTGCTGCTGCTGGATGGAGTCTTCCTCAAATTCTCCCTCTCTCCTTGCTGCATCAAGACATGGGAGACGTCACCGGGCTATACGTGTGTTGAATGCGGAGGTGCTGTCCGTTCGGCACTAGGATCTCCGGTGATTTGGATCACGACGAGTACGACTCCTTCAACGCCGTTCTCTTGGACGCTTCCGCTTAGCGATCTACAAGCGTATGTAGTTGCACTCTCCTTCCCCTCGTTGCTGGTTTCTTCGTAGATAGATCTTGGTGACACGTAGGAAAATTTTGAATTTCTGCTACGTTCCCAACAGGCATTCAGTAGCTGCACGGGCCTCGGCCTCGTCCTCTCGCCCAACAGCAGGAGCCAGAGAGGCCCCGCGTCTTCAGCTTCGAGGTCGCCTCCCCATCGACCACCGACGCGCCCCCGTCTACGTCGAGCTCCGCCTCTACTAAGCTGTCACTGGCCACCGTGTGCCGGTCGGTGAGCCACCCGTCGAACCCTCCTCCCGTTCTTCTTCTTTTCTGTCGTAGATACCCGCTAGCGCCACGCCCGCACCCCTCTAGTTGTGCCCCGTGCGCACGAACGCAGCCCCGCACCGTGCCCGGTCGAGACCGAAGCCGTGCTCACCGCAACTGCAGCCATGACGCGCGCACTGCGCAGGCCATGCCCGCCTCCGCACGTCCTTGCCGGGTCCGCGTGTTGCTCGCTGCGCTGGAGCCGCCGCATCGTACTGCCCGCGCTACTCCCCGCCGTAGCCTCCTTCGCCGGCCTGCATTGCTCGTCGCTCGTCGCTTGCCGCTGCGCTGCTGCCTACACCCCACGCCCTTGCATGCCCTCGTGTCGCGCCCCTGGTTGCCTTGCCCCCCATCCGCGCTCACTCGTCGGCTCCGCCCTGCTGCTTTTGCCAGCACCGTCCGCTGTGCCGCTGCACGAGCTGCTTCTGTCGTTGCTGTTGTAGGTTGCTTCTGCTGCTTCCTCCCCTCACGCCCATGGCCGCGATGCTCGCCGCCGCTACCGTTGTGTCGTCGCCCCTCCCTTGCACCTCCCGCCGCCCCCACCGCTGATGCACGCCTCTTCGCCCCGCCCCTAATCGTCGTGCGCGCTGCCCGCCATCGCGGCCGCGTCCCTCCTCCGCCGCCCGCCTTCGCCGCCCGCCGTTCCCCCTCACCCGCGACCCTCCTCCTCACCGGCTGCCACCCGCCTGGGGCCGCCACGACCGTGGCCATGACCTAGCCAGCCCCGCTGGGCGAGCGCCCGCCCGGGGCCTGCGCCCGACCCCAGGGGCTTCGCCCGTTAACCCGCCCCGCTGGGCTGGCCTTTTGCCACTACCAGCGGGCCCCACGCCCCTGACCAAAAAAATGAGGATAAAAATATTAAGTTAAAAAAACTAATTCCTTAGTTAATTAATTAACTTAATTAAATTGGTTTAGTTAAACTAACTAATTAGTTAGCCTAATTAATCTATAGTTAGTTAGATGAGTAGATGACAGGGGGCCCACCCCCTGTTGACCAATCAAACATTGACTGGTCAACTAGGACCCCCTGGCCCACCTGTCAGCCCCTGGGTACACTTCTGTGTACCCTGTGCTGGGTGCGTCTAGCATTTTAGCTTTTAATTTCAAATTAATAATAATTGGGGAATATTGTTTAATCTTTGAAAAATCATATCAAATAAACCGTAACTCGGATGAAAAAGTTTTATACATGAAAGTTGCTTAGAACGACGAGACGAATTGGAATACGCGCTCCGTTCGTCCGCCACACATCCCTAGCATAGCGAACATGCAACTTTCCCCTCCATTTCATCTGTCTAAAAAATGACAAACTTCGGAAAAATGTTCCCGGATGTTCTCCCCCTTCGTCGGTATCATGTAGCACCACGTTAGATCACGTCTAGCTCTGCCTGTTGTCCTGTTATGTACTTGCTTGCTATGTATTTATTGTTTCTTCCCCCTCTTCTCTCCGGTAGACCCCGAGAACGATGTTGATGCCCTTGTGATCGACTATGTCGGCGACGACACTTCTTCCTTTTCAATAGAGCTTCCAGGCAAGCAAACCCCCCTTGAGCATTCCGATATCACCCATTTCTTTCCCTCTCATGCTTGCATTAGAACTGCTACTGCTTTTTGTATAATCCTACTCTGATGCATAGCCTGTTTTTGTTACCTGCTTATTGTTACCTTACCTGCTTATCCTAAACTGATTAGTATAGGTTGGTTAGTGATCCATCAGTGACCCTCACCTTGTCCTTGTTGCCCCTACTTCATCATCGACGACTCAGTCAACATGATCGACGACCAAAGCCTGACACCTCACATCACATCACGCCCCTTTTGTTGCTTGACTCTATAGAGTTACCATCGAGTGTTGAGGGTGGAACCTCATACATCACTCCTGATGAGATATCTGTAGTGTAGCTATTTGGTCGTAGTCATCGAGGGTGATTTCCTCCTTAACCACTTCCGATACGGCTCTGTCGTGCAACCCCTCAAGTGTGAACCTCGAGGGTGGATCCTCTTACGTTCACCTTGATGATTACATTGAGTGGAATCTGTCAAGTGTGACTCCTCAGGTTTTCCCCTTGGTGTTAGACACACGGTTACTATGTTTACTATGACTTTACACTAAACCATGTTTCTAAAGACGGGTCGGCCCTGAGGGGTACCCGCGCAAGCATATTTGCGAGTGATGAGGAGTCGGGTTGACCTAGAGGGTGCCCGCGAGATAATTACGAGGCGTGGCCGGGCATTCTTAGCCCTTGCCGCAAGTCCTCGAGACGGGGCGACGGGGTCACATCTTTCATGAGTCTCTGCTTGTTACCGCGCGTTCCTAATCCACTACGATTTGGATATTTGAACCGAGGGCCTCTGGCCTGATAGCACTAACCATCACGTGGGCATAGTATGGGCGTTCTGCGTCGTATACATCAGCCGAAGCTTAATAGACATCAGCGACTGAGTGGTGCGCGTCGGGTTGGACTACGTAAGCACCTGCCGTTTTGAAGGAGGTAGCTAGGTCTGCTCACCGGCCGCCCACGCAACGTGCAGGACTTCCTGGGGCGATGGCCCAAGACCCCTGGGGGCATAGGTTTAGTCCGGTGTGCTGGCCTCTCTATTAAGCCTACGTCGGGTTGCGGCATATTGTTTGGCCGAGGCCGGGCATGACCCAGGAAAGTGTGTCCGGACGGAGTTTATCGAGCGTGGTGGGTAAGTTTGTGCAGCCCTGCAGGGAAGAAAACATCTATCGATAGCCTGTCCTATGGTAACGGACACTTGGAGTTGTATCCCGATCGATACAACTAGAACTGGATACTTGAGATGAGGAATGGATATGAGAAATGGATATGAGGAATGGATATGAGGAATGGATATGAGAAATGGATAGTATGGCTCTGGGATTGCTTTCTCGCAGGGAGTCGAGAAAGGATCTCTGGCCGAGGTTGATAACACTACCAACTTTACATTATGTTGATATGTACTCTTCTATATGCTGTAGGATGCTTGAGGATGCTTGAAGATGCTAGTCTTCAATAGGCTAGGCTTTCCCCTTCTCTTCTGGCATTCTGCAGTTTAGTCCACAGATACAGCCCATTTCCTTTGATACAGATGCATACTTAGTTTAGATCTGATGTAAGTCTTGCGAGTACTCTGGATGAGTACTCACGGTTGCTCTGCTACCTCTTTTCCCCCATACCCGATTGTTGCGACCAGATGACGGATCCTAGGAGCCAGACGACACCACTGGAGACTACTGCTACCCCGAGGGTGCCTACTACTATGTGACGGCCGCTGACGACTTGGAGTAATTAGGAGGCTCCCAGGCAGGAGGCCTTACCTTTTCGATCAATGGTGTTTTTGTGCTAGCCTTCTTAAGGCAAACTTATTTAACTTATGTCAGTACTCAGATATTGTTGCTTCCGCTGACTCTTGTGTATTCGAGCTTATGTATTCGAGCCCTCGAGGCCCCTAGCTTGTAATATAAAGCTTGTGTTATTTTAAATTTGTGTCTAGAGTTGTGTTGTGATATCTTCCCGTGAGTCCTTGATCTTGATCGTACACATTTGCGTGTATGATTAGTGTACGATTGAATCGAGGGCGTCACAAGTTGGTATCAGAGCCGACTGCCCGTAGGATCCCCCTCTCCAACTCCTTGGCCAAAGTTGAGTCTAGTCACCAAAAAACTTTTACTAACATGGCTGTGTGGCTTGCGGTCCCACGTCGCCATTGGGTGGTATTAGGATCTTTTATTCCTCGTCTATACTCTGGGACTGTTCTCTCTTCTATTCGGGTTAAAAGAATTTACTAACTACATTAGGTTCTCATAACGACATTCCCTCGAGAGCCCCTTCATTCCGGATGGTTGACTGCTTCACCAGAAGACTTCGAAGATATTCTCCGATCTACTCCCGAGAACTTGTGTTGATTTCTTTTGCAATCCCTTAACACCGTTGAATCCTTATGGATAACTGCGTACCCTCGCCGTTCATACTTCCATCCCTAGTTGTTCTTGTTATTACAAGATACCTGAAAGTATTCTCCGACTTTCGAGAATCCTTTTTCCGACTGCCATGCAGCTCTTTTCCGCCTGAATAACCCTACGAATAATTCCTCATACTTATCAAGGGTTCGTTCATCCCCAGTTGATCATATGTCTCACAAAATTCTTCGAATGCAATTCGATCTCCTGAAGATCCTCTGCAGCCTAGTGCTCCCGAAAGTCTTGTCTGCCTGCATTATGGTTAAATCCATATGTCTAGCAATATTCATTAGCATCCTTTGTCATCGTAATTTTGAACCTTTGATTCGATATGATCGTGAATGGTCGCAATCATCATTTGAAACTAGAATTCGCCCCTTTGGCTCAGACGTCACTCCGGAGATGAGCTGGTTCTCGGCAAATCAATCCTTGATTGATTGTCGATATATGTCTATTCAACTGACTTATCTTTTGGTCAGATCCTCTACTTCTGATCCCCCCATATGAAAATCACAATTCCTTGCATTTCAGCTTTGGATTAGTCAATTGTTTCTATAATCTGATCACCTTGCATTCTTTCTTCTTTTGGTTGAGTACCGATGCTCACATCAGATCCCTTGTGGACTGCCAGATCCTTTGTTGGATTTTATCCGACAACATCCTTCGTATTCAATAACCATGTGAGCCTTTCCTTGGATACCTCATGCCTTTGGTAAATTGTATCCCCCGCTCTTGTCAACCATACTTTGCTTCCGGGCTTGAGTTATTTACTCATGAAATTTGTGGTATATGCTCCTAAGATGCCTCGATGGGTTGAACCTATGTCTTCCCAAAATCCGTGTGAACCCGAAGATTATGCGGGTTATATCTACTAGCGTTTCTTCGGGTAACATTTCAACGCTACAACTTCTTCGAATGCGAGAAGTGAATCGAAAGGTTTGCATTAGAGAAGTGGGAGTCGACCTTGAGCCTTTGTGTTCATGCGCATGGACCCGATGTGAAACTTATCATGGAAGCTTCTTGTAATAATATTAAGCCCCCCGTGATAAGTCCATCTTGTATCTTTGTTTGGTCCTTTGCAATCGTGGTCCCGACCATGATTGTTCTTCTTTGATCCCATTTCGTGGACAAGCTAAAGCACATATCCTCTACAAACCAATATGCCTGCCCAACCTCTATTCTGATTTACCCTCGAGTGTTACCCCTTGGTATCTCGGGAATATCACAGGAATTACATAACTTCTTATGAGTTCTTCATCGAACTACTATTGGTCACCAATTCCAATATCCACGGGTTCTGAGTGGTTGCTCACTCGAGATCTTCGGTAAGTGAACCGATTCCGCATTCTGATTTGATGACTCTAAGTAAATTTTCGTTGCTTGCGAGTTTGATAATCCTTCCTATCATTCCTAACCTGAACGGCTATATCCATATCGTACTAAATTTTAACTATGTTGCCTGGTCCTTTCTTCCCGAAGCACAATCTTTGACGATGAGCTAAGCTTATGTCGATCTTCCTCGTCATATCGTTTCGCCTTGAACAACAAGCTTGATTTCGAGTTTGTGTCGTAACCGTGGTTCCAATAACCTTTCGCTTTATCATTCCTTTGACTTGATGTCATCGCCGATTGATTACATCTTCATGAAATCTCTCGACAAATGTGTCGTGATCATCATCAACATTCTGAGCTCTTCCAGGATATCGATTGAATTCAAGATGAGAAATACAATCCTTCCCCTCGATGATTTATGTTATCATTGACAACATTCTTTCATTCCCCAACACAAACTTGTTCATATAATTTTGGAAATACATCCTTTTTGGCATGTCGATGGATTGTGGCTAAGCCCGTCAGACACACCCTCATCTTTTCCCTGCTAAAATTGTATGACTTATTTTCTAAGTTGTTCCTGATGGATCCTTGGTGTATCCAAAGTATGACCTTTGCTTGAAACCATGTCAATGCTATCTCGAAGCATGTCTGTGGTAATCCGATCTCCAATAAGAACATTTGAAGCACGATACTAAATCTTCTTTATCAATTATCCAAACACCGTTGTATGGGTAATGTCAAGATGCCACCTCATCAAAGGTCCATTCAACATGCATGGGAAAAAGTTATTCATTAGTTTATGCCACTTATATTCAAAGTATTATTCGACTACACAATGGTAAAATAGAATACATAATATTTATCTTTAGTTTTGGTTCATTTATTATTAATTAAACTATGCATGTTTCATACAACCAAATCACTGAAATATATTGCAATCAATTTTTGAGCAACGCGTGGGGGTATTATCTAGTTGGTATCAATTCTCGAGATTGAGTTGCCCAGAATCTAGATGCGCATTGCATCTCCCCCCCCGCCAAAAAATAGAACCCTAATATTGCACCATGCAGTCGGGGAAGTGCATGGATGTACCCGGGTACATATGAACCCACTTCGAAAAACATACTTCTAAACGCTAAAACAATCTGAAAATGGTTGCACAGACACGTCTTCATGTTCTATGTATGTGCATAAAGTTTCATGGAAAAATAAATTTTTTGTGGCGTAAAAAGAAAAAATATGTGGTGAAATGCTATTTAGAGACACTAAAATTTATCTTTTTTACATAGACAAAACAAAAAGACATTTTTTCGCAAAACTTTGTGCCGCGCACACATATTTCCGAACATGTATGCGTGCAATTTTCTTTTGAATTTTTTGAATTTTTAAAATGTGCTTGAAGTGCAATTTTTGAAAAGTGGGTGCATATGCCCATGGGTGCAGGAGGTGCCCTCTCCATGCAGTCGTAGTGTTTGTGCCAATTTGTGTATGTTCTTTCACTGCATTGTCCGCACATCTACATCTACTTGCTTTACGCTTGTTTGTGTTACAATGTCAAATAATATGATTTTATTAGTCTCTGCAGTTTCAAACTTTTACAAAACTCTAAGCTATTAATATTTTGTTTGAGAGTGGTTTCACATTCCTCCATAAGTTTGCATCATGTGTTTTTCTACCACGTCACACCTTTGACATTGGAGGATCTTTCCACCATATAAATGATGGTTTCTCCTGGAGGCCATTTCTCTTTTGATCAAAAGGTAAACAGGTGGGCCTGTGTCTATTCGATTTCTTATGGCCCGGCAATGACACTATCTTATATTAGCACACTATATCCAGGGGCAACAGGTTGAACGGTAGGCCCATGTCTGATGTCTCTCCTCTCCGCCAGGTTTGGAGGCTTCTTTTTTGACTGATGATTGTTTATTCAGCCTAGGCTATACCTCTTGCCTCATGACTATAAAAAGATTGCAGTCCCAAATGTGATGCACACATTTAGAACAGTTTCCAAGTGCACAAGGGTTTCCTATCAAATGATGACTTGTAATTGATGCAGATTTGAAACAGGTCAAAGTTTTGTCGGTACACAGAAATTTTCGACAATGCTCGGTATGATGGCAATTAGAATAATAGTCCCGGATTAAGGGCAACTAGTTCTCCCTGATTTGCAGGCTGTTGTAGGAGAATCTTCACCCAATCCCAATGGCAATCACTAGTGGAATAATATATTGACCACAGATTAAGGGTGTCCAGACTACCAAAAAGAGGATTAGGACACCAATTGTTGCCTGCTAATGGCATGATTGGATAGGCCCTGGATTAGATCAAGCCCCACATTAACCACCATATAAAAATAATCTCCTGTCTGATCATGTCTGCCTAGCTACATAAACAATTCCTCACAGGGCTGGCTGCCACTAAGCCACTAGTACAGTCATATGAGTCGATGAGTAGCTGTGTGCTCTGCTCCTGTGATATGCTTTTTCCTTAATTGTTCCACAAAAATGGATTTCTCATTTCATTATATTCAAATAAGGTGTGTAGGTAGAGAATGCCAAGGGGCGCAAGACAACTTTCACGTCAATCCCACAAGGCTCTTATCCATTCCCATTCTCTCTTAGTGGGGGAGTAAGTTAAAATAAAATAAAAACTCAGGTAAATAAATTCCTGAATGAGTTACGTAAACACCTAAAAGATACTAAACCTCAATTCCAATGAATAATGGAATAGCAGAGTTAACCATATTATCAAAATGGCTAACTCCCTCAATAAACTTCACTTGGGAAAGTTCTATTTCTTCTATAAATTAGTTATATTGACTGTTATCAATTCCACCCATTTTGACCCTCCTTTTTGGAAATAACAACAAATGTACTCATAATTATGTGCTTAGAAAGAGAAATATTTGTAATATAATATTGGCTACAATTAAGGAGGTCTCATCAGCAAAATTTTCATTCACACTGGATCAAGGCATAATTTCCAGCCATTCTATATGAATTTTTTTTTTCATTCCTTCTACAAACAAGAATCTCTATTTTTGAATTAAATGGAGAATCCACAATCGTTTATGTTTTGCTAGAAACAAATCAATAAAATAATTTGCTAGATAAAAACAATAAAAATAATTCTGTATATATATATAGATTTTGATGAAATTTTAATTTTTGCTACTTTAATTGATTTTACTCTGTTTATCCGATAGTTTGATTCAGTTTTAATTTTGATGTATTATGAAATGTAAATACAATGAAATTAATTGTGTAAAAATGAAATCCAAAAAAAAGGTCACCATGTCATGTTATCAAGGACCATGTTTAACAAAAATGTCGTCTGGCACACTTTTAATTGACCATAACTAAAACGCGTGCTGCTAAGGACTTGAGGTGGCCCTACACATACATGGACCTGTTACGAGACTTCCGCTCATTTTCCTCCCCTAACCCTTGGCAGATAGGACAAATTCTCCCTTTCAAACTTCACCGATAAGCCCGTGGATTCGTCTCCCCTCTGCCTCCGCTCCGGTTAATAATTTAAGTTATGGTTTTTTAGTCCTCGCAGGTGCGGTGCTCGAGCGAGTGCAGCACTACTTCTTTGAGTTTGTCTTCTGGGCTCCGATCCCCCTCAAGTTTCAGATGCTTTGTACTTCTGATGCTCTTTGATTGTTTGGATCATTTTTGTAAAAAAAAAAACCGACTTGAGGTGGCTATCTCTTTGAAATGTCAGGGTTTTGTTATTTACCGTTTTGAATAGTGCCGGTGACCTGGCCATCCAATTTACGTTGGCAATAGTTGCCTCTACCATACATCTGTTGGACGAAAACTGTTTTGCAGTTGGCGGGTAGAATTAGTTAGTGGAGACATGCATGCATGGTCCCAGACAGACACAGATGGCATGTTGGAGGTGGCCAAGCCTGCGCGTGAACAATCGTATTGTACGTATCACATTCTTCCTCAAAGAAAAGTGTACGTGTAGCTATATTTTGCAGTCCCAGAAAATGTAGTAGTAGCGCTTTTAGCTGTTGTTGTACATATACAGTGCACTGCTTCCCTTCTGTAGTTAGTTTGGCTGACAAGTGACGACCTTAATCGACATGCATGCCCATGATACTATATGTCGATTTACAGGATTTCGAAAAAAAAAATGTGGATTTACAGTTAGACAGATATATATACGATTTGTATAACCAAATTTTCAGATATAGCCGAGAATCAAGGACAGACTAGGATGGAATATCGGAAGGGCATGTCCACACGGCCATTGTCCAAGATGACATCATGTGGATCACCAAATGGGCCCCAAATATATTGGCTAGCTTTTGAGACCACCAATGACTTGTCTACCAAATCATGTCATCTGGATCTCTCGCTATTATTATCTGTAGCATCTGTTATGTATAGGTACGTATTGTACATCTATATCTGAATATTAATTAATCATTGCTTGGTAGGCTGCCACAAATTAATTAAATTGTTTATCATCCATCTGGTGATTACGTAATATTATTCAAGAGACAATGATATTCTGTCCTATGGATAATATATAATCCTCTCATACCTCACGTCATCTTTCATTAATTAGATCATTGGTGAATTTGGTGATGATACTCTCTCCATTCAAAAATGTAGTGCATATTTCAATTCTAAAAGTCAAAGATATGTATGTTTGCTCAAGCTTAACGGAAAAAATATCAACATCCACAATATGAAATTAGAATCATTAGATTAATCATGAAGCGTAATTTTATATTATATTTATATAGTACTCCCTCCATTTTTAAATATAAGTCCTTTTAAAGATTCTAATATAGACTACATACCGAGCAAAATGAGTGAACCTACATGCTAAAATGTATCTACATACATCCATACGTTGTCCGTATCACAAAATCTCCAAAAGGTCTTATATTTAGAAACGAAGGTAGTATTTTAGATGTTGATAATTAATACTATAAACTTGATGAATATATATGTTCAACTTTTAGATAATAAATCATGCACTACCTTTTGGAACAGAGTGAGTATTGAATTTATCATTGTGTACTCCGTTCTTTTTACTCCGTGTATAAGGATTTATTTATTCTATAAAATTGGTCAAACTTGACAAGTGTTATACGCAGAGTAAAAACATGTAGGGACTTCATACATGGTCGTACTCCCTCCGGTCCTTTTTAGTTCGCATATAAGATTTGTCTGAAGTCAACCCTCGTAAATTTTGACACACTTTATAGAAAAAAATCACCAACATTCAGAATATGAAATAAACAACATTAGATGTGTCATGACTTTAGTTTTCAAATTGTAAAAATTTAGCATTGTAGATGTTAATATATTTTTTATATGGATATAATCAAATTTTACAAAGTTTGACTTCAGACAATTCTTATATACAAAATAAAAGAACCGAATGGAGTACATGGCTAGCAGAGCCATACTTATTTAGTTAATGGCGTGCCTGCGTGCGTGCTTGTGTATGTGTGTGTAAAGCTAGAGCCTAGAGCGTCTTCACAGGCTACCTGGAGCAAGAGTGGGCGAGTGCTGAGTTGGGTCACTGTTTGTCTGCTCGCCCAAGTGGATCATCGCCTTTATATGATTGATACGCACTATATTTGATTAATCCCATCTCTCATAATTGGAGGTGCATATTTTATGTACTTTATGTGTGGGTTGATTTATAGCTGCATTCCAGTGTGACGATCGAGAGGACGGTAGGCAGAGAAGACAAGTTACTTCTACAGTAAGCTGCTTGGCTCCAAAAGGAGCTGAGGATGATCGATGTAGCGTCTGCATGTTTGAGCAAGCAAGCTGCTTGGCTCCAAAAGGAGGTGAGGATGGAACGGTTCATAGGGCTGGTTTTGATCACCCCCAAACCATGTGAATTAATTACTGCCGGCTGATGACATGGGTGAAAACGAAGCACGTTGCAGCCACGTACGCAGACCGATCGACCGTAGGTGTGTGTGTGTATGTATGGACTGGGTGTTGTGTGGCTGAGCTGAGCTGAGCTGAGTGGCCACAGTGGCAGTGGGCTGATAGGTACGAGTCGAGCAAAAGTGCCACCTCTCCATCACGCCACAGCGATCTGGAATACGATTGGACCGGCCGCTAGCCTGGCTACTACCCCTACAAGTCCACGACGCATACAGATACAGTCGACTGTGTTGCTGTTGCACCCGTGGTCCCTGTCGGAACGGAACGAACGAACGTGAATTTTCTCTCGTCGCTCCACTAGCCACACAGTACTCCGACATGGGCCCACTCGCCAGGTCACCCTGCCCCATAGACCGTACGTCTCCGAGGCTGTAACGGACACCGACGGCAATGGCCAACGGGTCTGGTCTCATCCCCGGTTGAGTGAACCACCTTGTGCGATGGCCAACGTAATGGCCAGCCACGTAAGTACTCATACATGCCACCATCATACGTACTGTAGCATAGATGCCATTTTGTATCCAACGGTCAAAGGAAAACCATCCTACACGTGTACGTGTTTTACATCTCACACGTGTCGGCCTGAGAAGAGTGGTCTATCCATGCATGCATGCACGTGCCATCTTTCACTCACTCTCGCGGTTAAATAAAACGCATGCATGCATGCAGTAGCAGATGGCCACACCGGCTGCGGCTCAAACCGTGGGCCCGCAGGGGATCTCACTCATCGGTGACTGTGAGGTCAAAGCACGGAGCCCACACGGACGTCACGCGAATGATAAGGACAAGGAGCGCATTAAATGGGCTGGGTTTGGCCGGTCGACCGGGCCGGGCCGACAGGACGGGCCCGCGCCACAGTGTGTGGGCAGTGACTGGACTGACTGAGCAGACCCGGTCCGTCTGATCTATGAAACGCATCCGTGTTGCATATTCTTCTTCCGTGGGAGCTGTACAACGAGCCCGACCCGTACGGGGTCGACCGCGACGCCTCAACAACCCTTCTCCATTACGCAAAAAAGGAAATTCTTCATTCCCCGACTCATCGGCATTTAATTTTTAGATTTGATATTGATGCTTTTATTTTTCTAGATTTATTCAGCCCTTTCGATGATGTGTGTTTAATGAGAGGAGACGTTTTCTTAATCGGCGGGGACGTCTTCCCTTACTGAACGCACATCATCAAAAAGTCCGAAATAAATCTAGAAAAATGCAACCACCAATACCAAACATAAGACTTAAACTTTGTTGAGTTGATTCCACCACAAAGAAACATAACCATCTGAGCTACGCTCAGTTTGCAATACGTACTCACATTCAACCATGTGAATGCATGCACGAACATCTTATACTTCGGAGCATCCCGACAGATTGCCACTGCAGATCTTGAGATTGACGAATTAATCATAAACACCACCTAGTCGATGGACGAGTCATACAATATCACAAAAAACTATTTCAATCCAAAGATATAGTGAACTCATGTGCCAACTCTAAAACTTAAACCCTGTGGGTCAGGGCCGGGCCGGCAAAATTGGGGGCCCTGTGCAAAACTAAAAAGTGGGCCCCTATATCACTAAAATGAACAAACGAGCAATTATGATATAATGTCTTACATAACAATTGGTTATATAAATAATTGTACCTATTCATATGGCAGCAGATACCAATTGGAGATTATGCGTCAATATTTGACAATTAGACGAACCATCTAACTCAACTAGTCACATCTCCTGTCCGATTGAACTGCAATGCTGTGATATTTAACCGAGGAGGAAATAACCCATCTGTCTAATGATCCCTGCCAAAAGTAATTTGGAAATAAGAATTAAGATAATAGGAATAGAATTATGAGTACAATGAGGGCTGTCCAATGTATATACAGTATATAAGAAACAATTTATAAGAGTAGAATTAGGAGTACAATGAGGGCTGTCCAACGTATATACAGTTTATAAGAAACAATTTTGCTCCCTGAGAACCTGAATCAGAATAACTAGGTATATACCATGTTGATAACACAATACCTAGCTCTAGTAGATAGCTAGAATCACAATAGCTATATCATCGAATCACAGTAACTAGAATAATAGAATCACAGTAGCTAGCTAGCAGATACACTCTCAATACATGTAGAAGAGGCGTCAAAAGACAGCCAACAAGTATATGATCGAAAATTCCTCTCCGAGAACCCGAGATCAGGAGACTATGAGAGGAATAATCGATGTATCATGGATGCGAACCAATGAGGGCTGTAATTCTTACCGTGTCGCCCGTCACGGCATCACCGGATCTAGATGCGAACCAAGATCCCGCGCTGTTGGGTTTCCTCTTGATGCGATCGATCCCTGCCTCCTGCGATCGAGGCATCGAGGCCATAACCGATCGAGCAGCCAGCCCGCGACGGGAGATGGTCGAGGTGACGTGCCAGCGCCGACCGGCCCAATGGCCATGCCATGCCAGGGAAAATAAATACATAGGCCTGTAACAAATTTGGGGCCCCTCAAACTCTATGGGCCCTGTGCGGGCCGCACAGTTTGCACAACTGTGGGCCCGGCCCTGCTGTGGGTTGGTTCATGGTCACAAACCGAACCGTCTAAGGTATGATAGGTTCGTGACTTCTCGTCATGCCAAGTTACTACTCCTCTCCCTCAATTTCGCAACGAATCAACCATGCCAAGGTCTATGCCACCCCGCCGGCGTATTCCAATTGTGTTTTTCGACTGCTGGGCATGATTAGTGGAAGTAGGTAATGTGATTTTCCATATTCCAATCAATCTTATCTTCAACACAAATCCCCTCTTTCAATTGTCTTGTCAGATCGTTCAATTGTTTGAAGAAGTTCATCCTTGTATATATGACCTCTTCACACTCTGATTTCTTGTGTTGATTGGAATTAGAAAAGACGAACTCCAAACTTTTTTGTGACTCAGTAAGTAGCGGCAAAATCTTGCAGTTTCTAATTTCAAGCCATCTAGGTACCTTGTTCCGTGCCTTTCTTAATATTTTTATTTAACTAGCAGTGTTCTAAATTACTTGTATCATATGTTTGGGTGTTAATTAGCAAGATTTGTTGTTAATTTAGAATTGTTAGCTAGAATCCATATGATAATAGGGTAAACAAGGAAAACGTGAATATGAATTGATTGAGTTCCAGAAAGGATATATTGATATTTTCTTAAACATATACAAGTGCTTCTACCGATAGGAATTCCAAGGAATTAGCTTTAGTTACCGTTGTAGAAAACCTAATAAAAAATATATGATGATATTTTAGTAGGCATGAAAGTGTTACTATTCACATAACACAAAAAAATAAGTTTTGATTGACAAGAGTGATATGCTCTCGAGTTTTTTTGGATAATCTAGGTGACAGGGCAACACAAAATATAGTGTACTAAGTTAACCTAACGAAAGTGTTCCATCCTTTTTCTGGTAATTGCCTAGATTCGGTTGTAGAGGATGTTAAAAAATATTCTGGAAATTTCACAACAGGTGTTTGAGCCAAAATACTTGGGATTACCTGTGCCTGAAGGTCGAATTCACAAACGACATTTTGAAACCGCCCAGGCAAGGATGAGTAAGAGGTTAGTGGATTGGAGTGAACAGTATATACTGAAAACAACTTTTTGCAGAAATTGGTAGCTAATGCTCCCGTTGCTGCCTTCCATGCACATATTTTCATTTTCTGGGGTACCTTAGAACCCCAAATGCATATCCACACAACTCTTTCTCCGAATGGGTTTCTACTCGAAGCTCTCACCATCAGCGTTGAGCTTTTGGTGGCGAGATGGTAAGCACTTTTTACAGTGAACACGCCGCTCTTCTCTGGGAACCAGGCAAGAAAATCTTGCCTATTATGAGGGGATGTTCTGATTTTCAATATCAGGGAAGATGGCAGTAGACGAGGGGCCTCCTACTACCACCAAAGCGGCTGTACCGGTGTTGCCATGACCTCCTCCCTCGGCGGACCGGGTTGCTCTATCGGTGGATGGAGCTTTTTCACCTATTGATGGCTCCGCGGCAGCAGGCATGATCCTTCGGCGACACGATGGCAGTGTGATCTTCGCGGCGTACAGATACCTCTTCAATTGCAATGTCGCACTTGAAGCGGAAATTCATGCATTAATGCAAGGTATGGCGTTGGCACATCAACATAGTGCGGGTCCTATTATCATCCAGTCAGACTCTTCACAAGCCTTGGCATGTTTGACCGGCGAAAGTCTGGATCGTTCAGCATATGGGCACTTGGTAGCTGAGATTAAGTTTCTTATGGTTGAAAGAGAAACCCTCTGCAGACCACTGCACTTGGTGGTATGGCTATGGGCACTTGATGGCTATGTACATCGTATAGAGCGTACCACTGCAGTATGGCTACATCAAGGTCCTTCATGTATCGAGGAACTCTTCTGCCTCATCACTGTAACCCTATATTAACGGAATAAAACTTTATTACCTCGCAAAAAAAGTAGTACCCATTTATTTGCACTTAAAATAGGAAAAAGAATGCGGCCTTAGGGCCCCTTTGCATGCATTGTCTTGCCCCGAGCCCCTGAAACCTTAGGATCAGCCCAGACTGTCATGCATGCATAGGCCATGCATGTCGCGTTAGTTGATTACCAGATTAATTATGTGGCTGCACCATCCATCAGACCATCAGAACCCACATTCTCACAAGATCACAACGTACCATCCATGCACTGCCCTGCAACACACGTACACCACGGTTCCATCCATCACTTTCTCCACGCACGCACGCAGTGGGCTACCTGTACCCGCTAGGCGCTTGGTATTTCAAAATCAAGTGCTACAACCACAGCAGGCAGCGGCCTGTGCCGGAGAAAACGGCGACATACCGAACCCAGAGAGACAAGGAATTGCCAGCCAGGCTTATCCGCGAAAGGCTCATTGAAAACCTTCTTAATTTGCCAAGGAAATAGACGACTGATAGAGATGATGACACGTGAAAGCAACATCCCCGGTACCACTAGTCCACTACCCAGGTCATGTTTGATTCATAAGTTCTAGAAGTAATATCCCCGGTACCACTAGTCCACTACTCCAGGTCCTCTTTGATTCATAAGTTCTAGGACTTTTTTTAGTCTCAATTTATAAGTCTCAAGTCCCTAAAAAGTCTCTACTTGTTTGGTTCCTGTGACTTAACATGGACTAAAAGACCATATTACAACTATAAGTTCCTCCTTGAGAGTCTTATTTTGTAAGTCTAAAATGCTCACTTTAAGTCCCTATAAGCCCCTCATGTTTGGTTTAGATGAGACTTATAGAGACTTTTTTAAGTCCCTAAGAGCATCTCCAATAGATGGTCCATATGTGAAAAACCTAACTTTTGGGCCGTATGGGGCAAAAAACGCTGCTCTAACAGATAGTCCACATGCAAAAAAAATTGAACCGCGGCCTCCTCATGATGTAAAATACAACACCTCGCGGTGCAAATATACATCACGAGATGCATCTGGTCCAAAACCAGCCGCCGCCCGCGAACGCCCAACCGTCACTTCATTTCCTTTCCCGCCCGCGCCCGTCCGCCCGCCCGAAGAACAGCCGGCCGGAATCCGCCGCCGCGACCGCCCAAAACCTCGCCGTCAGTGCCGCCACCATCCCAAATCCCTGTCGCCGCCCTCCGCCGTCGTCGCCTCCCCGCCGCCGCCGAATCGGGCGGCAGCCGGCGCGGGATTCGTCCACTCCAGTGATCCGGATGCCGCGGTAGGCCTTCGCCGGGTCTTATAGGCCGCTGCCGACCTCCTCCCGTCGGCTGTGAGCCTGTCCACGGCCGTTGCGCCGGCCACACGACCGCCGCACCAAGCCTTTCGCCCGGCTGCCAAACTAGTCTTCGCCGCCTGCCGAGCTCCTCTAGGCCGGCCTCCTACCTCATTTCTGATCACGGACGCCGTCCGCGATAGCCAATCCAACCGGCGGCCAGCGGCTGAACAGCAGCCAGGCGGCTGCTGGCCGGTTTTGGACCATGAATTTGGACAATCTATTGGAGTTGCTCTTTTGGACCATGAATGTGGACCATCTGTTGGAGTTGACCTTTTTTCGGAGCTCCAAAACGCACTTTTTAGCGGTCCAAAATTAACATCTCCGGTTTTCGACCGTCAAAATTTGGACCATCTATTGGAGATGCTCGAAACCAACAAGTCCTTGGAAACAAACACCCTCCTAAAGTGTAAGAGCAAGCCGGGCAATCCCCCGAGTCCCGGAATTTGCTCCGACCGGGCACTCGAAATGTCGCTTGCTAAAATTCGCCAACATATAGTATTTCTACAAGTTCAAACATGTCTGTAAAAAATTATATTTTGCAAACAACTAAAATATTCGTTCCTAAATGTAAGGCTTTTTGAAGATTTCAATGCGGACTGCATACGGAGCAAAATAAGTAAATCTATACTTTAAAATATGTCTATGTACATCCATATGCATGTAGCTCGTATTGAAATCTTTAAAAGATCTTATATTTAGAAACAGAAGGGCGAATTATGTGCGCTTCTTTCAATCTTTTGAGCTTTAGACCTCTCTTTGGTCTCTGCAATGCCTGACACTCACCCTCGTGGCCACCTAGCCGTTCTTGTTTCTCTCCATCTTTGTTGCCTGTGGCACGCCATTATCCATCCGCCTCTTCGGCAGTCCAGCATCCTTCTTACTCAACCTCGCCTAGACCGACCGCGCGTCCATCTCTATTTCATCAAAAACGGGGGCGAATCAGCTCCACGGTGGTGGGGCGAAACAGCATAAACTTACCTTCATGGCGTATGCAAGAGGGAAGCAGCACGACTCTAGTCGTGTCGCGAGGGACGATTTCTGCGAGTTCCTATTTCGACAGGAAAGATGTTGGGGTGCGCGGATATTTACCATTTTTAGGGGAAGTGCATAAATAAACTCGGGTACATATGAACCCATTTTGGAAAACACATTTTCAAATGCCAAAATTTTTTAAGAAAAGATGCGCGTGGACATTTCCATATTCTATGTGTGTGCAGAAAGTTTCACGGGAAAATAACTTTTTTGTAACCTGTGCAAAAAAGACAAAATATTGTGCCGCGAAACGCTATTTAGAAGCACTAAACTTTGTCTTTTTTATAGAGACAAAATAAAAATATTTTTTAAAAAAAACTTTGTGCCGCGGACATACTTTTGTGAACATATATACACAAAAATTTGTATAAAATTTTTGGACATTATAAAACGCGTTAAAAGTACATTTTTAGAAAACGGGTTTATATGTACCCGTGTGCAGGACGTGCTGACTCCCATTTTTAGCCCCTAAATATCAATAGCAATTGAGCAGTGCCAGGACACTGTTCGACTTGGTTGCTCTAAGTAAAAGAGAAATTCGCAACTCCCTAAGCGTCGGCATGCCATTACGCTGCAGGCCGTAAAATGGGTTGTGTTGAGCCGTGCTTGGTCGGGTCCACTCGACAGTCGGCACCGGGCCCGGTCTTGTTCACGAAAATTCCTGAGCTAGTGTGGTGTGTATAGGGAGGACTAGGAGGCAGTGGACCGAGCCGACGGGGTGGCTGGGCCCGCCTCGTACGGGCCGATGCGGACGCCTCAACGACTACCACTGTGTCTATCCATCCTCTCCATGGTCACGAGATAAAACCAAAACATTGCTCTCAAAAGTCACAGCATGGAATTGTATAGTAATTATCTCAGGAAAATCGCCATAGTTATTTTATACTAGCACATATTTTCCTTGCACTTTTGGGCTCTAAATTCCACCTGTCTTCACGCGTGGACCGGGCGCCTGCAGCTGCCGCGTCGACCTGCCATCCGTGCAGCCGGCCATGCATTTCCCTGCTCGTACGTGCATGCATGCGTACGCCATGTCACGTACTCTACTCATGTGATCATGTCACCACCACACGGCCAGAACTCATTCCGTGACTCATCAGGCGGGCATGCGCTCCTCGATCCACCGCACAGTTGGACCTATCCATTCCATTCCAATTCCATCCGTCCGTCGCTTTCTCCACGCACACACTCCACTCCACTCCGTCTATATGTGTGGCCTAGCTACGCTATCGATCTGTTCGGAATTTCAAAATCAAGCCAGTGTGTGTGCGCGGGAACGTGCCGGAGAAACCAGCGACATGCCACACCCAGCAAGACAAGTAATTTGCGTGGCCCGACCTGCCTGAATTAGAAGTTGTAACCTTTTGTTTCTTCTATGCTATAATTCGCAAAGAAAATGGAGGAGACGGGAAGGTGACACACGAAAGCAACAGCGTCTGCAGTCCATATCGGTTTGATTGTGTCAGTAAGTTAGAGCATCTCTAGCCATTCTTCTAAAAAACACAGAAGTGAACGGCAGATTAAAGTTACTGGAGTAAATTTTATTCATCTAGAGGTCGCCGGCCCAACCTGATCCCCTAGACATAGTGGAGTAAAATTTTACTCCTTTATAGGTGGCCGGACCTAGCCGGACCACCACATCCGTTTGGGTCATCCTCTTTGCCCACCTCCTCTTTGACCACTCCTTCCCACACCGAATCATAAATTGAGATCATCAAGCCCAAACGTATGTTTACGCAGACGATGTTGCCCTCTTTGTCAAGCCCTCAGTTAGGCACCTCACGTTTGTCAGATCTATGCTTCATGCATTTGGCAACGCCTCTGGTCTACGGGTGAACTATCGGAAATCATCCGCTATCATGATCCATGGGGATAAACAAGACAAGGACCGTGTTGCTACCCTGCTTCAATGTAACTTGGCAAGTTTTCCTTGCAAGTACTTGGGTCTTCAGCTGGCCATCCACCAGCTCAGTCGTGCGGAGTGGCAGCCCATGAAAATAATTGGCAAAGAAAATGGAGGAAACGGGAAGGTGACACACGAAAGCAACGTCGGCTGCTCGTCCAACCGTGCGCCTCATCAGATAACATATTGGTTCGGTTTTTCAGTAAGTAACAGCTCTCATGCAACCGACTAGAGTTATATCGAGAATGGTGTTACATGGCTAACTGCAAAAAAAATTCATGCCAAAATCGTCGCCGGCCATTTATACCATTTGATTCAAAAAAAACCGGCTTGACTGGGTCTGACTACCAAAGGGATAACGGATCAAACATAGAAAACTCTGTTACCCCACCGACCGGGGAGGGGGGCATCTATGGAAAAAGAGCAGGGCCGAACCAATGCCAACTTTGGTGGCGTTGAGTGCACGCCTTCAAAACCCTTCATATTTTTGTAGCTTTCGATACCACGGCATCAACACATTTGGGGGCATTGCCTCAACATCGGTGTATAGCTGCAACACATCTTGTGCTAAGACCATTCACTTCCTTGACAGGTTTTTCATTTTGAGATACTTTTTGCTTCAAGACTGACACACCCTGACAATTTCCTCGGCATCCGCATATAACCACCATGCCACAAAAATCCATGATAGGACACCCTATGTTTCTATAGAGATTTGTCTAGAAACTCCTTTAAGTTGAGGTGATTGTTTCACATGACTGGTTTTCTTTTCGAGAGAACTCTGACACCAAGACACACCGAGAACGGCACATCCTAAGGCACATTGTTCGGGAACTTGGTAACTGGTAACTGCTCGGTCGACTACTGATTAGCACAAGTGAAGCCAGATAGGGTGGATGGATCCGCTGAAGGTTCCTTTGCAGCAATCCATGTGGTTTTAGGGTACTGCTCAGGTTTCCAATAAGAGCCATCAGCCTTCATTTTCCTTTCGAACCCAACACCCTCTTTCCTAGGGTTTCGGTTCAGGATCTGCCTTTTGAGGACATCACATAGTGTCTGATGCCCTTTGAGACTTTTGTACATCCCTGTTTCAAGCAGTGTCTTCAACCTAGCATTCTCATCAGCAATAGCAGTGGTATCCTCAGCGGAGGGGTTAGTTACCACATCAACAGTTAAAGATATTGCAATAGTAGCAGCAGTAGAACATTCAGCAACAGAAGTAGCGTTATCACGCTCAATGCATTTAAGACATGGTGGTTCAAATCCTTCCTGAGCTGAACTGATTTGTTCGGCGCGAAGTGACTCGTTTTCCTTTTGAAGATCTTCATGAGCCGCTCTCAATTTCTCAAGATCTTGCTTCCTTTGAAGATAATCATAGGAAAGCCTTTCATGAGTTATTGAGAGTGTTTCATGACGACTTTCAAGTTTCTCATACTTAACGTGAAGATTTTTTATGTCTTCAATTAAGTACTGAGATCGAGTCATTTCAGCGTCTAACAGATCATCGCTTTTGTCTAACAGTTTTTGAATGTGTTCCATAGCTTTCTGTTGTTCAGTTGCAATTTTAGCAAGGGTTTTGTAGCTGGGTTTGGAACCACAATCAGAGTCATCGTGACTAGATGTTTGATAGTGAGTAGTGCGTGTGTTTACCATGGTACCGCGTGCCATGAAGTAGTAGGAAGGAGTGGAGTAGTCCTTGTCATTTGCATCGGTGTCGGTGATGAAGTCATTGTCTTCAGTGTTGAAGATGGACTTGGCAACGTATGCTGTAGCCAGACTCGCAACGCCAGAATCGGACTCCTCCTCAGACTCCACCTCCGCCTCCTCAGAAGCGGACTCCTCCTCAGAATTCATTTCCTTGCCAACAAACGCACGTGCCTTGCCAGATGAGCTCTTCTTGTGTGATGAAGACTTTGAGGAAGACTTGGAAGAAGATTTTGAGTATTTCTTCTTCTTGTCGTCAGAGTCATACTCCTTGCTCTTCTTCTTCTTGTTGTTCTCATTGTCCCACTATGGACACTCAGAGATGTAGTGACCAGGTTTCTTGCACTTGTGACATGTTCTCTTCTTGTAGTCATGAGCAGATGCTTCATCATTCCTTGAGGTTGATCGTGAAGACTTTCTGAAGCCTTTCTTCTTGGTGAATTTTTGAAATTTCTTCACAAGCATAGCAAGCTCCTTTCCAATGTCTTCAGGATCATCAGAACTGCGCTCAGATTCTTCTTCAGATGAGGATACAACTTTTGCCTTCAAGGCACGAGTTTGTCCATAGTTGGGACCGTAGATGTCTCTTTTCTCAAAAAGCTGAAACTCGTGTGTGTTGAGCCTCTCAAGTATGTCAGACGGATCGAATGTCTTGAAATCAGGACGTTGTTGAATCATCAAGGCTAGGGTGTCAAACGAACTGTCAAGTGATCTCAGGAGTGTCTTGACGACTTCACGCTTGGTGATCTCAGTAGCGTCGAGGTCTTGAAGCTCATTTATGATGTCAATGAGTCGATCAAACGTGAGCTGGACATTCTCATTGTCATTTCTCTTGAAGCGGTTGAAAAGGTTGCGAAGGACACTGATTCTCTGATCTCTCTGGGTTGAGACGCCTTCGTTGACCTTGGAGAGCCAGTCCTAGACTATCTTAGATGTTTCCAAAGCACTCACGCGGCCATACTGTCCTTTGGTCAGATGACCACAGATAATATTCTTGGCAGTAGAGTCCAGTTGAACGAACTTCTTGACATCAGCAGCAGTGACACCTTCTCCGGCCTTGGGAACGCCGTTCTTGACGACATACCATAGGTCGACGCCAATGGCTTCAAGATGCATGCGCATCTTATTCTTCCAGTAGGGATATTCAGTTCCATCAAATACGGGGCACGCAGCGGAGACTTTAATTATCCCTGCAGTCGACATAGCTAAAACTCCAGGTGGTTAAACCGAATCACACAGAACAAGGGAGTACCTTGCTCTGATACCAATTGAAAGTGCTAGTGATCGACTAGAGGGGGGGTGAATAGGCGATCTTTATGAAAGTCTTCAAAACATGGAAGTTTTGAAGACAACCGATAGAAATAAACCTATTACCATGCAGCAGAAGGTAGACTACACTAGGCAAACCATAGTCAAGTATTCAATAAAGTGAAAGCGCAATGACAAATAGCAGCTAGGCAGTAAGGATCAGGTAGGAAGATATTGTGAAGCCAATCAGAACAAGCAGTCACTCAGTAAAGACAGAAGATAATGCAATCATACAATGACTTCACAAGGACCAATAGTAAAAGGGAAGGGAAGGAGGAAACCAGTGACTCTTCGAAGACAATAATTTGTTGGACCAGTTCCAGTTGCTGTGACAATTGTACGTCTGGTTAGGGAGGCTGAGATTCAACTCAGAAGACCTCGTCTTCACCTTATTCCCCTTGAGCTAAGGACACCCAGTCCTCGCCCAATCACTCTGGCAAGTCTTCAAGGTAGACTTCCAAACCTTCACAGACTTCGTTCACCGGCGATCCACAATGACTCTTGGATGCTCAGAACGCGACGCCTAACCGGCTGGAGGATTCACAATCCTCAAGTATAATAAGTCTTCAGATCAAACAGACAGGAAAACTTAAGTGATGCCTAACACTCTTTGGCTCTGGGTGGTTAGGGCTTTATCTTCGCAAGGAATTCTCTCTCAAAGGCTTCGAAGTGGGTTGCTCTCAAACGACAAAAGCCGTGCTTTAACTCTGAGCAGCCAACCGTTTATGGTTGTAGGGGGTGGGCTATTTATAGCCACTAGGCAACCCGACCTGATTTGTCCGAAATGACCCTGGGTCACTAGGGAACTGACACGTGTTCCAACGGTCAGATTTCAAACACACACGACAACTTTACTTGGGCTACAAGCAAAGCTGACTTATCCAACTCTGGACAAGATTTGCTCTCATAGTCTTCACTCGAAGACATAGGATTTTGGTTAAGCATCACTTTAGTCATTATGACTGGTTCTCTTGGACCCCACTTAACAGTACGGTGGTTCCTACGACTCAACAAAGAAAAATACAGAACGACGAAACTGCTAAGTCTTCACGCTCCATAGTCTTCACGGGATGTCTTCTCTTGTCGTCTTCAATGTGAATGTCTTCACATACCACCTTTGACTTCAATGTCTTCATACATTTTTAGGGGAAAACCGAATCAATGAGGGACTTCTACCTGTGTTATCCTGCAATTCTCACAAACAAATTAGTCCCTCAACTAGGTTTGTCGTCAATACTCCAAAACCAACTAGGGGTGGCACTAGATGCACTTACAGGAGCCAATATGAGCATCCAGGTTCCGCTATTGGTTATTGACCGGAGACGTGTCTCGGTCATGTCTACATAATTCTCGAACCCGTAGGGTCCGCACGCTTAATGTTTCGATGACGGTTATATTATGAGTTTATGAGTTTTGATGTACCAAAGGTTGTTTGGAGTTCCGGATGTGATCACCGACATGACGAGGAGTCTCGAAATGGTCGAGACATAAAGATTGATATATTGGAAGCCTATATTTGGATATCGGAATTGTTCCGGGTGAAATCGGTATTTTACCGGAGTACCGGGGGTTACCGGAATCTCCCCGGGGGCTTAATGGGCCTACATGGGCCTTCGTGGAAATAGAGGGAAGCAAGGGCAGTGTGGGGCGCGCCCCCCAAGGCCCAAACCGAATTGGTTTAGGGCAAGGGGGTCGGCCCCCTCTTTCCTTCTCCTCCTCTCCCTTTCCTTCCCCCTCTCCTACTCCTACTAGGAATAGGAGGAATCCTACTCCTAGCAGGAGTAGGACTCCCCCTTGGCGCGCCTCTCCCTGGTCGGCCGCCTCCTCCCCTTGCTCCTTTATATACATGGCCAGGGGGCACCCCATAGACACAACAATTGATCAAGTTGATTTTTTAGCCGTGTGCGGTGCCCCCCTCCACCATAGTCCACCTCGATAATACTGTAGCAGTGCTTAGGCGAAGCCCTGCGTCGGTAGAACATCAACATCGTCACCACGCCGTCGTGCTGACGAAACTCTCCCTCAACACTAAGCTGGATCAGAGTTCGAGGGACGTCATCGGGCTGAACGCGTGCTGAACTCGGAGGTGCCGTGTGTTCGGTACTTGATCGGTCGAATCATGAAGACGTACGACTACATCAACCGCGTTGTGCTAACGCTTCCGCTTTCGGTCTACGAGGGTATGTGGACAACACTTACCCCTCGCGTTGCTATGCATCACCATGATCTTGCATGTGCGTAGGATTTTTTTTGAAATTACTAAGTTACCCAACAACATCATGACCAGCAGACCCGCGGATATTGCCTCGGGATCCGCATGTAACCTTCGCACTCCCACAAATCCACCATACGCAACCCTAGGTTTCTATGGAGATTGTCGAGGAACGTCTTAACGCTAAGATGATCCCTTCACTGGAATGATTTTCCTTTTCGAAGAATTTTTACTCCAAGACACATCATGACTGGCACACTTGAGGGCATTGCCCGAACATCCACATATAACTGTCGTACCCTACCAATCCTCCATACACCATCCTATTGTTAAATGGGGATTGTCTAGAAACTGCTGATGCCATGACGATCCCTTGACTTCAAGGGTTTCCCCTTTCTTTGGGAGAATCTTTACTCCAAGAGACATAATGATCGACACACCCGGGGCATCGCCTCGGCATCCGCATATAACCGCCACACCCCGCAAACCGGTCATACACCTCCCTATGGTTTAATGGGAATTGTCGAGAAACCGTTTAGGCTAAGATGATCCCTTCACTTTAATGCTTTTCCTTTTCTGGAGAATTTTGACTCCAAGACACATCATGACGTGCACACCCAGGGGCATTGCCTCAGGATCCGCATGTAACCTCCGCACCCTCACAAATCCGCCATACACAACCCTATGTTTTTATGGAGATTGTCAAGAAACGTCTTAACGCTAAGATGGTCCCTTCACTTGAACGCATTTCCTTTTAAATAAAATTTTACTCCAAGACACATCAGACCAGCACACCCGAGGCGTCGCCTCAGCATCCGCATATAACCGCCACGCCCGGCAAACCGGTCATACACCACCCTACGGTTTAATGGGAATTGTCGAGAAACCTTTTAGGCTAAGATGAGCCCTTCACTTTAATGCTTTTCCTTTCCTGGAGAATTTTGACTCCAAGACACATCATGACGTGCACACCCAAGGGCATTGCCTCGGGATCCGCATGTAACCTCCGCACCCTCGCAAATCCGCCATACACAACCCTACATTTTTATGGAGATTGTCATTTCCTTTTAAATAAATTTTTACTCCAAGACACATCAGACCAGCACACCCAGGGGCATTGCCTTGGCATCCGCATATAACCGCCGTACCCTGCAAATCTTGCATACCCCGCCCTATGGTTATATGGGGATTCTCCGAAAATTGGTCATGCCATTATGATCCCTTGACTTCACAGTTTCCCTTTTTTACGAGAATCTTTACTCCAAGAGACATAATTATCACCATACCTGGGCCATCGCCTCGGCATCCGCATGTAACCGCCACGCCCCACAAACCCGTCACGCACCACCCTACGACTTTAGGGAGACTGACCAAAAACGTATCATACTAAGATGATTCCTTGACTTGAAAGATATCCCCTTTTCATTAAATTCTTACTCCAAAACACGCCAAAGCCGGCACGCCCGAGGGACCCGCCACGGCATCCAGATACCGCCGCATCTAGGGGGGGCAACCTGATACGTGTGCGGATGACATAATACCCTAGAGTCAGGGAAGACCATGTTTAGCATGTGCAGGTTTTTCTCCTAATAAGATGAATTTTTATTTTTATTGAAGCTTTTTTATTTTTTGTGGGGGAATTATTTCACCAACGGTTACTCTAGGTAAAATCCAATGAATGAATTTATGGAAATGAATCAAAAGCAGCCAATGCGCCAGGTAAAGGCCAGGCTGTCAAAAACGTCATCCCTGGAAAGAGGTAATTGCCGGTTTCCCGGTCCTGGCTCCGCTATAGACAACTCATTACCCCACCCTCACACACACCACTCACTGACAACTCGGCTCCAGGGAAGCATGGCCCCAGATGTCATCGGGAGAGAGTGGGGCTCACTGCTGTACGTCGAGCGTGGCGGGCGGGCCTGGCAGGGCCCAGCGCGGCCCATGTGGCCTCCCGTCCGCCTGTCTCCACTCCACTCCCCACCGGTGGCGCTCTCCTCAATCATTAACCCCCCAACCCCACCCCACCCCACCCCCAGACCCCCCACCCCCTCCCCCTCTCCACCACCATGACGACGAGGCCCGACGGCGGCGGCGGCGTGGGTGGCAGCGGCGACGGACCGGAGGACAAGCAGCTCGTTCCGGTGTCCGCGAACGGGACGAATGGCGGCGGCGGCGGCGGCGCGCTGGCGGTGCGCAAGGCGCCCTCCAAGGACCGGCACAGCAAGGTGGACGGCCGGGGGCGGCGCATCCGGATGCCCATCATCTGCGCGGCGCGGGTGTTCCAGCTCACCCGCGAGCTGGGGCACAAGTCCGACGGCCAGACCATCGAGTGGCTGCTCCGCCAGGCCGAGCCCTCCATCATCGCCGCCACCGGCTCCGGCACCACCCCGGCCTCCTTCTCCACCTCCTCCCCCTCCTCGCTCCGCCCCGGAGGCCCCGGCGCGGGCCACGCGCACGCTCAGCCTCTCGCCGCCTCGCCGCACCCCGGCCACCACCACCACCTCCCGCACGCCGCGCCCTTCATCCTCGGCAAGCGCGCCCGCGAAGACGACGGCAACGGCAACGGCGCGGCGTCCGGCGAGGCGGCGGCGGTCACCGCGGCCATGGGCCCGGCCCCGGGGTTCTGGGCGCTGCCCGCGCGGGGCGACTTCGGGCAGCTGTGGAGCTTTGCGCCGCCGCCGGAGATGATGGTGGCGGCGCCGGCGATGGCGGGGGAGGCCTCCGCCGCCCGGGTCGGCAACTACCTGCCCATGGCGCAGGCCAACCTGAACCTGCTCGCCTCCTTCTCCGGTGGCCCCGGCGGCGCCGGCCAGGCCACCGGGCGGGCCGAAGAGGAGACCGCCCACTGAACCGGCGGCGGCGGCTGTGCAGGGTTTTAGGCAGGGCTAGGGTTTCTTCCCCTCCGGGCGCAGATTGCTTCCTTTTGGGGTCAATTTCCATGGTTCCTCCGGCAAGAGGAAAAGATTACTGAAGGTGTTCATCAGACAAGGTGGCGTCAGTCAATTCAGTGCGAATTAAGCTTGCTCCTCTGCTCCCTCTCAGTTAAGTTCAGATGGTTAGGTCAGGTCAGGTCAGGTCAGGTGAATTGGGTCTCTAAATTTCTGCGGGTAGCAACAGCAATTGTTGCTCCTTTTTTCATGTAAAAATCAATCATCATGGGTCGAGGTCGTGTGGGTTCCTATTACTTTCTAGCCAGTCAGTCAAATGTAGTTCCCTTTTCTCTCTTGGTTTGCTTTGTGCTGCTGATTCCAAGAAAGAAGAAGAAGAAAAGGCTTGCACAAATCTCAAATGTCCACAATTCTGCATCAAGATGGAGGATGAGCAAGCATGGCCTTCAGTAAGTTGCACCTCTGCTCTGCTTCTTAGGTCTTCTTTTTTCAGTTTTTTTTCTTCATTTCTTTTGTGCTCTGGATTGAATTAGTGCTTGGTGAGAATAATAATAAGTGACTGTTGTTAGCTCAGATAGCCAGCTCCTGTATGTATCTATCTTTTGATTGTTTGATGGGTGTGTCAATTGTGTGTCACCAGGAATGGAATTGATCAGTGGACAAAAATAATGAGACAGCCGATAGAAGAGTGCATCATCTGTCATGTCCATCCAGCAGCACCCTCTCATCCGCTACGTCTCTGTCTTTGCATCCTAGTATCATGCCACTGATTTTCACTATTATCATACCATTGTTTGCGAAATTCAGGTGGCGATGCACCCCAGCAGCTTGTTGTTTAGAAGTAATTGCATCGCATTGCCACTGGTTTTGCGGCTGCTGTTGCCGGCACTGTGATGTGTTGTGCTGCATGTGCGGTCAGCTGTGGAGGTAGAATAATAATCGTAGGGAGTGGGGGCTCTAGTGTACTTGTGGGTGGCAAACCAACTTTCTCGTGCTGACAGGAATCGTGTCTGCCTCTCTCTGCATTTGCCTGATTGCTCTGGTTGGTGATACTACTGTATAATTATGAGGATGATTGCATTCGATTAGCCTTTTCCTTTCTTTCTATCTCTCATCATCTTTGTGGCCAAGTGGGGGACGAGGGTCCTCCTATGGGATACCCCGCTTTCTCATCCTCCTCCATCTTCTCTTTTCCCCGTTCTTTTTTATATAAAATGAAACGGGAGGGTACAGTAGTATCCTGTATGGATAGCGGGGTCTGCACTGACGAGAGTCAACTCTGTCCTCCTGCTGCTCTGCGTGCCCTGGCAAAGCATGTCTGCCTGGGCCTGGGCCTCCACTTGTGCTGCGGCTGCGATCAATTCTGATAAATAATATGAATCGCGCCTACAGACCGATTTTCAGTCCAAAAACCAAAAGAGGAGAGCAGAAAGCTGCGCACACCGCACGGGGGATTCTCATGAATCGCGCCTTTCTAGGCATGGCGGTACACTGTATAACCCGAGGAGAGCGCCCGACTGCCTCTCATATGCGCATCCACAATACAAAAATTATATGAATTCAACAACACGAAACAAAGCAAATCAAATCAAATCATAATTCAACCAATTGCACATGCCAAAATAAAATCAATGCTGGAGCGTGATGGATGACGCACTTGTCGGATCACTCGTCGGACGCCATCCATGGCACCTACTCCAAGCTCAGGCAGACATTTTTGTAGCCGTGGGAGGCCCGTGCCTTCTCGCACTTGTTTCTCATGACTTGTTGGTTATCCTTTTACACGGTGGCTTTTCCATTCATGACAACAACATCGTCCTCTTCATCGTTCATCCCAATTGATTGGTGGGAGCCTGAGCCATCATTCCTCTTTTTGCCGGACTTGAGATCGGCCATAACTTGGTTCCACTTTGGCTTGCCATTCAATATGATCCAACAATGGCTAAAAGCAAACGGCTTCTTCTCCACCTCATGGTACAAAGTGGCCGCCATCGCTGTCTAGCAAACAATATATGCATGAGCACGAGAATGCAAACACAAGAAGCATATGCAAATGACGACACGATGAAGCATTTGAGCTTATGTGCGTTGCCACTCTCATCAATTGTTCACTTCTCCTTGAATGATCCCCCATCGATGTTGGAGAGATGCCACATTGCGGGTGGTCACGATAGGATGCGGCTCCACATACTCCTTTTGTTCGTGATACTCCTTTCAAATCTTCTCCTAATACGTGTTCCCCTTTTGCTCGGTGCTGCATATTGGATCCATTGTTGTGGCCAACCAAGCTTTGGACCAACAAGATGTCCTCAAATCTTGAGAATCCCGGACCTCTTGCCTTCGCAGTCTTGGTCTTTTTCTTCTTCTTGCTCGGATTGGGATCGGATGTTTCCGCAACTTCAAATGCGGTGATGCCCTCCAATTCATACTCCATTTCGGTAGGATCTTCATTGTCATTGATCATGTTCGACAAGAACGCCTCCTACATGATCATGGTTTGCAAGTAGTCATCATGTGCGAAATGAACTAGTGGTCGATGCAAAAATTTGATCGGATAAGAGCAAAGAAAACAAACCGACTCTTGTTATGTCATTCCGTCCAACATGTCGAGGGCAGCCCGGGCACCGCCGGTGCCCATGCTCATCCGCGCCAGAATGAGATGCGACGAGTCACGCACGTCTACCGCGGGCATCTGTGTCGGTAGAAAGCTCTCCGAAATGGCCCAGCCGGCTGTCGAATCCTCCTATGTCCCAACGGGTTCGGATGACGTAATCTGCGTTGGTGCTCAGATGAAAGGGGTGCAGGGTTTCAGGCGCAGTAGGGGAGACAACTGCTCGACCATGTCCGAACCTCCCAGTGAAGCCGCCGCCGCCTCCCTCTCTCGTTGCTGGCGTCGCCGCAACTTCCGGGTGACATTCTCTGCCTTGCAAGACGTAGTCGACGAAGGGACGCCGACGAACCGCGTCTCCGTTGCGGCGGTTGGGGATGGCTGGACGGCATCTCCGCCGGTGGATCGGGACCGGTGGTGAGGATGTAGAGCAAGGGAAAGCTTGAAGGCAGCGGGAGGAGGAGGAGGAGGAGGAAGGATTTGGTGGATTTGGTGCAATTGGCAGTGGGGTTGGGCCGTCGGGTCTGACGTGACGGGCATGGCCGAGCGCTCCCATATCCGCCCTCATATTGGGGTTGAATATGGAAAGAATTCCTTATTTGGCCCTTTTCAAAATTTTGCTTTCCTTTTTAGCCCTTGACACTTAAACTTCATTTTGTTCCCTATCTGACACTTGCTGAGCACTCTAATCTACTGCATCCGTTTCAAAATAGATGACTCAACTTTGTACTAACTTGGAACGGAGGGAGTAGCATTCATCCCTCGTTCCACTCCCCTGCTGCTAATCCAGATGCAACAGAGACTTGAGATCAGGATTCTGAAGAGTAAGACGTTTTTAACTTATTACGGTAAAAAGAACGTTCCACGAGTGGCCGCGTATTTCCTTTCAAGTGCTGGTTGGTTGTCTCTTGAGATGGTGGTAGAAGCGGCCCGAGAAGTGTGGATGATTGTCACGCACACGCACATGTGACCAAAGCTGGTGAAAAGAGAAGAGTGGTAGAAAAGTGCGTCAAATGAAATGATGCGCACCGGCGATTCTGATGAATGAATCGCGCCTTTTTGAGCTTGATGATAGATAATTTGGCATCTTTCCGAGCTGGATGGATTCACCTTGTCTGTCTGCTTGTTTTGTTTGTTTGTTTCGGTGCGGGTTAACTGTTGTCTGAAGCTTTAGAATGAGGTACTATCATCGGAAGATACAGAACTTACGTTTGACGTTTAGTTTGATGTTAAAACTTTAAAAAATATGGATTTGTAAGCATTCAACTTGTGTTTTCGTGTATATAGTCACTTCGCTCGTTTTTAGACGTATCCCGTTCTTATGTGGCACACCAACATGGCTATGGCCCACTGGCAGTGACTAGAACTGCTCCCATGCATGCATTTTTCATGCATAACACGCCTCTGTATTTAATTAAGCAGAAGCCCCTCAGTAACACATGTGAATCCGCACAATTTTCATTTTTGCATAATCACCCTCACTCTGTATTTTATTAAGAAGAAGCCCCACAATAACACGTGTGGGTCCTACTTGTCAGCACGGGGTGTGGGAGAAATGAGAATAAAAAGAGGGCGTTGGGGGATTCTAACTCCTGACCTCATATACAACGCACACACGCTACACCAACTACATGCTCATGCCTACTTAGAGATACACTTGATTTTATATTGAACGTAGATTTTTCTTTCTAGGTTCCTTTTGTCTTGGGTTTTCGGAAACTCTTGGCTTTTTCGCCAAAAAAATTCAACTGAAAAAACGGTGTCAAAATATATGATGTTTAACCCATAACGTACAAAACTTTTCTGCGAGCGAGTTTTTTTTTCCGATTCCTTTTTTTCGGAAGGGGCTGCAAAATCCGGGTTTCAAAATATCTAAAAAATTCATGTTTTTCGCCTAGAGTTTTGAAATGAATTTTAAATTCAATGTTTTAACGTCTAAATATATTTAGTTTGACAAACAATTTACATAAGTTATCAGAAATTTGGTCAAGGAGAAAAAAAGACAGGAATACAAGTAGTTGTCATGGCAAAATTATAAAATTCAATGTTTCTCTATGAAAGCACTAACAAGGTACTTGGTGTTGTGGTTAGCTTGTGCGCTAACACGCTTGATGTTGAGAGCTGGCCCTGCGTAGATTAGCCGAACCCGTTGTTAGACATGTGGGTCTATTTATCGGCTTTTTGTGTGTCATTAAATAAAGTTTAGTTCTGGATGTTCAATGTGAATCGGTGCTGGTGTGATGGCTACTATTCCCTCTGTCACAAAATAAGTGACTCAATTTTGTACTAGCTTTAGTACAAAGTTAGTGCAAATTCAAGTTACTTATTTTGGGACGGAGGGAGTACCTGTTTTAGTAACAGGTAATGGGTTTGAATCTTATTGTCCATTTTTCAGTATATTTGAGGCCTTTTGTGCACAATTAAATAAATTGCAATAGGGTTTTTAAAAAAAATTCCGACATGCTAGAGTCACCCAACATTGTGTGTACTCTAGCCACTAACAGGTGGGCATCCGTTAGGCTGGCGCGTCATGTGAGCAGGTCATACGGCTGGATACGAGAAGAAACACCGCATTTGCACAAGAACACAAGTTGAGTAACCATAAATTCGTATTTTTAATTTTTTAGCACCAAACTGAATATCAGATGCAAGTTCTATGACTCTGGATGATATTACCTCATTTGGAGTCACACAGTAGTAGAAGAACCATTGCCGAAGTCGCTCCGGGGCTGTTTGGTTTGTGACTAACATTGTCAAAGGTTGCCACACCTAAGATTAGGCAAGTTTAACCAACTTAGATGACTGTTTGGTTCAAGTCACACCTTAAGCAAGCCACACTAGGGCTCCACATGGCATACACACAAAAAATATGACAAGATTTCCTTAGACTTGTCAATTTATGACTCTCATTTTAACAAACTAATCTTAAGCAAGCTTGACAAAAATATGTGGTCCAGTATGACAATGCAAGGCCTAGAATCAAACGGCCCCTTTCGTCTCGTCTTAGATGTTCACACCAAGTGTTCGAAATAATATACTCCTGCCCACCAAGGTTCAAAGCTCTCGCGGTGGTTGTAAGTCTTTTTTCCTGCGTGGAGAAAGGGGCGAGTAAATCTAGTTTCATCCGGGGGGACCGGCCGTGCATATGCATGCGTGCATTCGTCGCTCATCTCTCATCACGCCCGCGATGACTCCTCGCAGAAAGTCTGTACGAGCGCGCCCATGCGCTGTCGACCGCTCGGTCTCCCGTCCGTTTCTCCCTGCGCCTACGTACGTACGTACTACTACTGTACTTACGTTGAGTCGAAATGAAAATCACTGCGCGTACCCTGGCTGTTGCTTCCGTCCAGGTAAGTTTGGTGCCACCACGTTTACCCCCTTCTCGTGGTCGACCATTGCATTCTACGTATCAACCGTTGCCCTGTTTGGATCATGGGTTAGAGCTAGTTTAGGTTAGTTGGAGCCTCAAACAACCTAAAAGTATCCAAACAGGAAGGGTTAGAGTGGGTTAGTTTCATCTAACCCAACTATCCCGATGGAGAGGTGTTTATTTGGGTTAGAGTGGGTTAAAAAATAACTCTAACTCTAACTATGTTAGAGTATCCAAACAGAGCCCGTGCTGTGCATCCGGACGTATCTTTCTTGGTTTCATTCCTGTATGATCAGCGGCAGAGACCCCTGCTTATGAGTCGTGCCGTTTGGAAAGGGCGGTACAATGTCGTGTTCTGGGGTGTGCAGTGAAATGGAGGCCGGACTTTCAAGACCAGAATGGCGAGGCAGGTTGCCATCTGTTTCCTATACCAGTAACTGCTGGCGTAGCAGGGCAATTACCTTTCTTTCGCTCTCAGTTTCAAGCGCAGGCTGCAGGGGAGTCAGAGTCAGAGAGGGACCTTTGCTATAAACAGATACTCCCTCCGTTCCTCAATGTAATGCGCATAATTTTTTTGACGTTATTCTAAAATATAGTGCGTATTAGTTACTTTGTGCTCTTTTGGAGTACTAAGAGCATCTACAATCACGATGGATAAATCCGGCCTCTTAAACACCCATGGCGTGTCCGCGAACACTAACCGGGCACGTCTCATACTTGCCATTTTGCATCCGCGTATCTCATATCCGGTGCCTTACATCCATACTACACATACAAATGTTGATCTATCTTACGTGATCAAACGACGGACAACAAAAATCACTTGCAAAAGAACACAATATCGGCTGCAAACGGACATTAACATACTTCACCACATCTAAAAGATCATAGTTCGTCCTTGGACAAGTTCTTAAACTTCTACAATTAAAAACGATATAAACATTGAGGAGGGGGTAAGGGGATGGGCGGGATCACCACTTCTTTGCCAGGCCTTTGCCCTTTCGGTCGCAGGCATAGCTGTAGGCGTCCACGACTGGTGGAGCGTCTTGGTCGTCCGACGAGGAGGTGCAGCTATCGCCGTCGTCAGAGTCGAAGTCAGAGAGGACGATAAGCCCCTTCATTCGACGGACCGCCCTGTCTTGCTCTCGCTTCGACCTGGCGACCAGAGCCTTCTCCGTCGCTGCCTCCTTCAACTCATGCTCCGACTGCTCAATAGCAAGCCGGAGCTCCTTAGCGTTCTTTCGTCGGAGGCGGCAAGCATCTGTCTGCACCGTCATGAGGAAGCGGTGGTAGACCCATGTGACGAGACGCGCGTCATCGTCAGGGTCCGCCTCCATCCCACGATGGCGCCGGTGGATTGCTTCGCCGCATCCCTCTCCCGTGCACACTGGGCCGGCGGCACGGGCACAAGCACCCAACACTGGCCTTGTGAAGGAGCGCCTGACGGGGGAAGGAGGCGGTGCTGCTGTCCTTGCGTCGCTGCGAGCGGGCCATGGGGGTCCAGCTCCGTGGTGGGCGCCTCTCTGATCCTCCTCATTTTCTCTTCCCCATCCTTTTATGCTAGTATCCTGGATGAATAGCGGAGGTACACTGGCGAGGGTCAACTCTTTCCTGCTGCATGTGTGCCCTGGCAAAGCATGTCTGCCTGGGCCTGGGCCTCCACTAGTGCTGCGGCTGCAAGTCTTTGGCATTCTTTTGTCTCCCTTGCTGTTCAAATCCAGTTGCAATAGAGAAGTGCGATCAAGATTCTGATAAAATAATACTTACTACTGCAGCAGGAGTGAAGTACAGACCGATTTTCAATCCAAAAAACAGAAGAGGAGAGCAGAAAGCTGGGCACACACACAGGGGATTCTGTTCTGATGAATCGTGCCTTTCTGGGCATGGTGGTATACTGTAATCTATTTCCTTTGTGTCATAATGTAAGACGTTTTTTAACACTCCCCTGATGGTTGCCGCTGCTGCTGCTGATCCGGATGCAATAGAGAATTGAGATCAATATTCTGAAGAGTGAGACGTACGTTTTTAACTTATTACCGTATAAAAAATAAAAGAGTGAATTCCACTTTTTACCTTGTAGTTGTACATTTGTGACACATATTACCCCATTTAGCGGAACTTTTATCGAAATATCGGATTTCGGAGACTTTTAACACGGTTTTAACCCAGTTTTATATTTTCTTTGTTTATGGTCGATAGGATCGGCGTGTTGCGTCATTGATTCGTAAAAAATATATGTAAGGATCGGAGGGCATCATTGACGATCTTGTCCAAGCTTCTCTTGTCTATCTGTTCCGTTCCTTGTGGCCGTCCACATGTTTTTGGATCCGGGGCGTCACCTCACACCTTACATGATGGACACGCATCAGAAAACGAGGGTCCAAAGCTTTCAAAAGGGGTATTCTAGACGAATTTTCACTCGATGGGGTAATTAGTGTCACAAATGTACAAATATGGAGTAAAAAGTGGAATTCACTCAAAATAAAACGTACCACAAGCGGTGGTAGATGCGGCCCGAGAAGTGTGGGTGATTGTCACGCACAAGTAACTAATAAAGGTGGTGAAAAAAGAAGAGTAGAAAGCTGCGTCCAATGAAATGATGCGCACCGGCGATTCTGATGAATGAATCGCGCCTTTCTGGGCATGATGATAGATAGATATAGATAATCTGGCATCTTTTCCGAGCTGGATGGATTCAGCTTGTCTGTCTGCTTGTTTTGTTTTGTTTGTTCGTTTCGGTGCGGGTTAACTGTTGCCTGAAGCTTGAGGATCATCACACAGCCGGAGTCGCCTCGTCTCGTCTCAGATGTTCACACCAGGTAACCCCACCTCGCTGGATGTAAATCCTTTTTTCCCTGCGTCGAGAAAGCGGCAAGTAAATCTAGTTTCATTTTCATCCGAGGGGACCGGCCATGCATGCGTGCATGCATTCGTCTCTCATCTCATCACGCCGGCGATGATTCCCGGCGGAAAAGTCTGTACCTGCGCGCCGATGCGCTGTCGGCCGCTCCATCGGGCTCGCCGTCCGTCCGTTTCTCTCGTGCGCCTACGTAGTACTACTACTACTGTGCCGATGTTGCTTCCTCAAATTTAATGTGCCGATGTTGAGCTGAAAATCACTGCGCGTACGCTGGCTGTTGCTTCCGCCCGAGTAAGTTTACCGCCACGTTTGAACCCTCATGGTGGTCGACCATTGCATCCATGATTTCCGTCATCCATGTTGGTCCACGTGGCAAGTATCTTTCTTGATTTCACTCCAACATGTTCAGCAGCAGCGAACCCTTACTTACTTGTGAGTCATTGGTGCCGTTTCAAAAGGGCAGCATGTGAAGCGAAATGGACTTTGTAGACCAGAATGGCGAGGCAGGTTGCCATCTGTTTCCTACTATCCACATAAATGAACTCGCAAACGTAGTATCCACATAAATTATTATCATATCCCTACCTCAAGCACTTTACGAGAATAGAGTTCAATCAAAACAATAATAAAGCATGATAATGATATTGAAACTAGAATCAAAGAGATGCGCGGACCTAGCTAGTACTACTTACATTGAGTTGTCGAAATTGCAGCTCCTTTTTCCATTCACCCCTAGCCTCCTTGGTGAACTTTTTTCAAACTCTTCCCGGCAAAGAAAATGAACGATAGTTGCCGATATAGTGCGATAATGATTGAAATTACCTGTGGAGCATTTCACTCAGGTCCGCCCACATCTTAGGGTCTTTACGTTTCGAGTCCATGACAAGTACTACTCCTTTGTCATACTGAATGGCTAGCAGAATAAAGTGGAACCTGCGCACACAGAACTCATCAGTTACACTTAACACCGTGTAAGCGAAATAGAATGTGTATAAAACAATAACACTCACTTGAAGTTGTAAGGAAATATTATTTCCCTTCTAGTTCGTTGTCCAATTAACGCCCTTAGCAAGTTACCCTCTATTTCCTCGGTGTTGATTTTTACCGTATATTCATGTATGTTATTTGGGTTAATGAACCCAATGTAATAGATTTGTCCTCTTTTGCATTCGAGAATCTTCAATCTGCATAATATAGTGAGGATAATTATACATGCAATGAATGAGTTGAGCTAGAGACTTAATTACAGAAATAATACTTACACACAATAGCAACTGAGGATAGATTTATCGAGGGCATCTTGATTGTATAACTGAAATAATTCATCAAATTCAATGTACATCTCCTCGTCTCCATTGAATTAATGCTTATCTCTAATTTCCACCATGATCATGTCGCTCCCTTCCTTTGAGGCTTCCATGTACCACTCATGCAATCTTCACATTTGTGTTGGTAGAAGCCGGACCTCCTCAGGTCTGACGAGAGGCTTCCCGTGCTGGTATCTGTATGCTAAATCATCCATGGGGAACTCTACCTGCTCGCCTAAGTATTGAGCAAGAGTGAAACCAAGATCCTGGGCCACTACCTCCGGATCATAATCGATATCGGAAAACACGTTGAGCTGGGGGGGGGGGGGGCACAATTGTTTTTTCTGTTCTCCGAGATGGGGAATTGTTTCCCCCCTTGCACTACTACTTCCCGACCGCGGCACATGTTCTTTATGTGACTTCATAATAGAGCGGGCATAGTTTGATGGCAGCGAAGGCGATGGTCACGTAAGGTTTTCTAGAAGTGCTTCACTTTTATCGGATATTTTCTCCTTTGGCTCGGGTCGTTTCAGTTCAAGCTGGCGTTTGACATCGACATCCCTTCTTGATTTACTCATCCGTCATTTAGTATGGTAACTTGGCAGGAGCCTCCTTGACGCTGTTCCTGTTGGAAATATGCCCTAGAGGCAATAATAAATAAGTTATTATTATATTTCCTTGTTCATGATAATCGTTTATTATCCATGCTATAATTGTATTGATAGGAAACTCAGATACATGTGTGGATACATAGACAACACCATGTCCCTAGTAAGCCTCTAGTTGACTAGCTCGTTGATCAATAGATGGTTACGGTTTCCTGACCATGGACATTGGATGTCATTGATAATGGGATCACATCATTAGGAGAATGATGTGATGGACAAGACCCAATCCTAAGCCTAGCACAAGATCATGTAGTTCGTACGCTAAAGCTTTTCTAATGTCAAGTATCATTTCCTTAGACCATGAGATTGTGCAACTCCCGGATACCGTAGGAATACTTTGGGTGTGCCAAACGTCACAACGTAACTGGGTGGCTATAAAGGTACACTACGGGTATCTCCGAAAGTGTTTGTTGGGTTGGCACGAATCGAGACTGGGATTTGTCACTCCGTGTGACGGAGAGGTATCTCTGGGCCCACTCGGTAGGACATCATCATAATGTGCACAATGTGATCAAAGAGTTGATCACGTGATGATGTGTTACGGAACGAGTAAAGAGACTTGCCGGTAACGAGATTGAACAAGGTATCGGGATACTGACGATCGAATCTCGGGCAAGTACAATACCGCTAGACAAAGGGAATTGTATACGGGATTGATTAAGTCCTTGACATCGTGGTTCATCCGATGAAATCATCGTGGAACATGTGGGAGCCAACATGGGTATCCAGATCCCGCTGTTGGTTATTGACCGGAGAACGTCTCGGTCATGTCTGCATGTCTCCCGAACCCGTATGGTCTACACACTTAAGGTTCGATGACGCTAGGGTTATAAAGGAAGTTTGTATGATGTTACCGAATGTTGTTTGGAGTCCTGGATGAGATCCCGGACGTCACGAGGAGTTCCGGAATGGTCCGAGGTAAAGATTTATATATAGGAAGTCCTATTTCGGCCATCGGGACAAATTTCGGGGTCATCGGTATTGTACCGGGACCACCGGAAGGGTCCCGGGGGCCCACCGGGTGGGGCCACCTATCCCGGAGGATCCCATGGGCTGAAGTGGGAAGGGATCCAGCCCAAAGTGGGCTGGGGCGCCACTTTCCCCTAGGGCCCATGCGCCTAGTGTGGGGGAAACCCTAAAGGAAGAGTCCCAGAAGGGGAAGGCACCTCCTAGGTGCCTTGGGGAGGAGGGATTCCTCCCTTGGCCGCCGCCCCCTAGGAGATTGGATCTCCTAGGGCCGCCCCCCCCCTTGGCCCCCCTATATATAGTGGGGGAGATGGAGGACTTCTTACCTTTGTCTTTGGTGCAGCCCTCTCCCCTCTCCCAAGTCCTTCTCCTCTCCCGTGGTGCTTGGCGAAGCCCTGTAGGATTGCCACGCTCCTCCACCACCACCACGCTGTTGTGCTGCTGCTGGATGGAGTCTTCCTCAACCTCTCCCTCTCTCCTTGCTGGATCAAGGCATGGGAGACGTCACCGAGCTGTACGTGTGTTGAATGCGGAGGTGCCGTCCGTTCGGCACTAGGATCTCCGGTGATTTGAATCACGACGAGTACGACTCCTTCAACCCCGTTCTCTTGAACGCTTCCGCTTAGCGATCTACAAGGGTATGTAGATGCACTCTCCTTCCCCTCGTTGCTGGTTTCTCCATAGATAGATCTTGATGACACGTAGGAAAATTTTGAATTTCTGTTACGTTCCCCAACAGTGGTATCAGAGCCAGGTTTATGCGTAGTTACTATGCACGAGTAGAACACAAAGTAGTTGTGGGCGTTGATCTTGTTCAATATGCTTACCATTACTAGTCCAATCTTGATTCGGCGGCATTGTGGGATGAAGCGGCCCGGACCAACCTTACACGTATGCTTACGTGAGACCGGTTCCACCGACAAACATGCACTAGTTGCATAAGGTGGCTGGCGGGTGTCTGTCTCTCCCACTTTAGTCGGATCGGATTCGATGAAAAGGGTCCTTATGAAGGGTAAATAGCAATTGGCATATCACGTTGTGGTCTTTGCGTAGGTAAGAAACGTTCTTGCTAGAAACCCATAGCAGCCACGTAAAACATGCAAACAACAATTAGAGGACGTCTAACTTGTTTTTGCAGGGTATGCTATATGATGTGATATGGCCAAAGGATGTGATGAATGATATATGTGATGTATGAGATTGATCATGTTCTTGTAATAGGAATCACGACTTGCATGTCGATGAGTATGACAACCGGCAGGAGCCATAGGAGTTGTCTTAATTTATTTATGACCTGCATGTCAACATAAACGTCATGTAATTACTTTACTTTATTGCTAACCGTTAGCTGTAGTAGTAGAAGTAATAGTGGGCGAGACAACTTCATGAAGACACGATGATGGAGATCATGATGATGGAGATCATGGTGTCGTGCCGGTGACGATGATGATCATGGAGCCCCGAAGATGGAGATCAAAAGGAGCAATATGATATTGGCCATATCATGTCACTATTTGATTGCATGTGATGTTTATCATGTTTATACATCTTATTTGCTTAGAACGACGGTAGTAGATAAGATGATCCCTCATTAAAATTTCAAGAAAGTGTTCCCCCTAACTATGCACCGTTGCGACAGTTCGTTGTTTCGAAGCACCACGTGATGATCGGGTGTGATAGATTCTAACGTTCACATACAACGAGTGTAAGACAGATTTACACATGCAAACACTTAGGTTGACTTGACGAGCCTAGCATGTACAGACATGGCCTCGGAACACAGAAGACCAAAAGGTCGAGCATGAGTCGTATAGAAGATACGATCAACATGAAGATGTTCACCGACGTTGACTAGTCCGTCTCACGTGATGATCGGACACAGCCTAGTTGACTCGGATCATGTAATCACTTAGATGACTAGAGGGATGTCTATCTGAGTGGGAGTTCATAAGATGAACTTAATTATCCTGAACATAGTCAAAAGGTCTTCGCAAATTATGTCGTAGCTCGCGCTTCAGTTCTACTGTTTAGATATGTTCCTACAAAAAATTTAGTTGAAGGTTAATAGTAGCAATTATGCGGACTAGGTCCGTAAACCGAGGATTGTCCTCATTGCTTCATAGAAGGCTTATGTCCTTAATGCACCGCTCAGTGTGCCGAACCTCGAACGTCGTCTGTAGAAGTTGGGAACATCTGACATACAAATTTTGATAACTACGTGATAGTTCAGTTAAACGGTTTAGAGTTGAGGCACCGAAGACGTTTTGAAACGTCGCGAAACATATGAGATGTTTCGAGGGCTGAAATTGGGATTTCAGCCTTGTGCCCACGTCAAGAGGTATAAGACCTCCGACGATCTTCTTAGCCTGCAAACTAAGGGAGAAAAGCTCAATTGTTGAGCTTGTGCTCAGATTGTCTGAGTACAACAATCGCTTGAATCAAGTGGGAGTTGATCTTCTAGATGAGATAGTGATGTTTCTCCAAAGTCATTACCACCAAGCTGCTAGAGCTTCGTGATGAACTATAATATATCGGGGACATATATGATGATCCTTGAGATATTCGTGATGTTTGACACCGCAAAAGTAGAAATCAAGAAGGAGCATCAATTGTTGATGGTTGGTGAAACCACTAGTTTCAAAAAGGGCAAGGGCAAGAAGGGATACTTCATGAAACGGCAATTCAGCTGCTGCTCTAGTGAAGATACCCAAGGTTGAACCCAAACCCGAGACTAAGTGCTTCTGTAATAAAGGGAACAACCACTGGAGTAGAATTACCCTAGATACTTGGTAGATGAGAAGGCTGGCAAGGTCGATAGAAGTATATTGGATATATATTGTGTTGATGTGTACTTTACTAGTACTCCTAGTAGCACCAGGGTATTAGATACCGGTTCGGTTGCTAAGTGTTAGTAACTCAAAATAAAAGCTACGGAATAAACGGAGACTAGCTAAAGGTGAGCTGACGATATGTGTTGGAAGTGTTTCCAATGTTGATATGATCAAGCATCGCACACTCCCTCTACCATCGAGATTGGTGTTAAACCTAAATAATTGTTATTTGGTGTTTGCGTTGAGCATAGACATGATTGGATTATGTCTATTGCGATACGGTTATTCATTTAAGGAGAATAATGGTTACTCTGTTTATTTGAATAATACCTTCAATGGTCTTGCACCTAAAATGAATGGTTTATTAAATCTCGATCGTAGTGATACGCATGTTCGTGCCAAAGGATAGTAATGATAAGTACCACCTACTTGTGGCACTGCCACTTAAGTCATATCGGTATAAAACGCATGAAGAAACTCCATGTTGATGGATCTTTGGGCTCACTCGTTTTGAAAAGTTTGAGACATGCGAACCATGTCTATTGGTGTATATCCATGAAAAAACTCCATGCAAATAGACCGTTTGGACTCACTTGATTCTGAATCACTTGAGACATGCAAATCATACCACATGGGCAAGATGACTGAAAGCCTCGTTTTCAGTAAAATGGAACCAGAAAGCAACTTGCTGGAAGTAATACATTTTGATGTGTGCAGTCCAATGAGTGCTGAGGCGTGTAGTGGATATTGTTATGTTCTTACTTCACAGATGATTTGAGTAGATGTTGAGTATATTTACTTGATGAATCACAAGTCTGAATTATTGAAAGGTTCAAGTAATTTCAGGGTGAAGTTGAAAGATCGTCGTGACAAGAGGATAAAATATCTATGATATGATCATAGAGATGAATATCTGAATTACGAGTTTGGCAGAGAATTAAGACATTGTGGAAATTGTTTCACAACTAATACAGCCTGGAACACCATAGTGTGATGGTGTGTCCGAACATCATAACTGCACCCTATTGGATATGATGCATACCATGATGTCTCTTATCAAATTACCACGATAGTTTATGGGATAGGCATTAGAGACAACCACATTCACTTTAAATAGGGCACCACATAATTCCGATGAGATGACACCGTATGAACTATGGTTTAGGGAAACCTAAGCTGTCATTCCTTAAAAGTTTGGGGCTGCGACGGTTATGTGAAAAAGTTTCAGGCTGATAAGCTCGAACCCAAAGCGGATAAATGCATCTTCATAGGACACCCAAAACAGTTGGGTATACCTCCTGTCTCAGATTCGAAAGAAATAAGGGATTGTTTCTAGAATCGGGTCCTTTCTCGAGGAAAAGTTTCTCTCGAAAGAATTGAGTGGGAGGATGGTGGAGACTTGATGAGGTTATTGAACCGTCTCTTCAGCTAGTGTGTGGCAGGGCACAGGAAGTTGTTCCTGTGGCACCTACACCAATTGAAGTGGAAGCTTATGATAGTGATCATGAAACTTCAGATCAAGTCACTCCCAAACCTCGTAGGACGACAAGGATTTGTACTACTTCAGAGTGGTACGTAATCCTGTCTTGGAAGTCATGTTGCTAGACAACAATGAACCTACGAGCTATGGAGAAGCGATGGTGGGCCCGGATTCCGATAAATGGCTCGAGGCCATAAAATTCGAGAGAGGATCCATGTATGAAAACAAAGTGTAGACTTTGGCAGAACGACTCGATGGTCGTAAGGCTGTTGAGTACAGGTGGATTTTAAAAGGAAGACACACAATGATGGTAAGTGTCACCATTGAGAAAGCTCGACTTGTCGTTAAGAAGTTTCCCGACAAGTTCAGGGAGTTGACTACGATGAGACTTTCTCACACGTAGCGATGCTAAGAGTCTGTTGAAATTATATTAGCGATTACTGCATTATTTATGAAATCTTGCAGATAGGATGTCAAAACATTGTTTCCTCGACGATTTTCTTGAGGAAAGGTTGTATGTGATACAACCGGAAGGTTTTGTCAATCCTGAAAGATGCTAATAAGTATGCAAAGCTCCAGCAATCCTTCTAAGGACTGGAGTAAGTATCTCGGAGTTGGAATGTATGCTTTGATGAGATGATCAAAGATTTTGGGTGTATACAAAGTTTATGAGAAACTTGTATTTCCAAATAAGTGAGTGGGAGCACTATAGAATTTCTGATGAGTATATGTTGTTGACATATTGTTGATCTGAAATGATGTAGAATTTCTGGAAAGCCTATAGGGTTATTTGAAAAGTGTTTTTCAATGGAAAACCTGGATTAAGCCACTTGAACATTGAGCATCAAGATCTGTAAGGATAGATCAAAACGCTTAATGGTACTTTCAAATGAGCACATACCTTGACATGATCTTGAAGGTGTTCAAGATGGATCAGTCAAAGAAGGAGTTCTTGCCTAAGTTGTAAGGTATGAAGTTGAGACTTAAAGCTCGACCACGGCAGAATAGAGAGAAAGGACGAAGGTCGTCCCCTATGCTTAGACATAGGCTCCATAGTATGCTATGTTGAGTACCGCACCTGATGTGTACCTTGCCACATGTCTGGCAAGAGGGTACAAAGGTGATCAAGGAGTGGATCACCAGACAACGGTCAAAATTGTCCTTGGAGAAAATAAGGACATGTTTCTCGATTATGGAGGTGATAAAGAGTTCAGCGTAAAGGGTTACGTCGATGCAAGCCTTAACACCTATCCGAATGACTCTGAGTAGCAAACTAGATACGTATAGTGGAGCAACCATTTGGAATAGCTCCAAGTGGAACGTGGTAGCAGCATCTACGATATGACATAGAGATTTGCGAAGTACATACGGATCTGAATGTTGCAGACCCGTTGACTAAAACCTCTCTCACAAGCAACATGATCAAACCCAGAACACATTGAGTGTTAATGACATAGTGATGTGAACTAGATTATTGACTCTAGTAAACTCTTTGGATGTTGGTCACATGGCGATGTGACCTGTGAGTGTTAATCACATGGCGATGTGAACTAGATTATTGACTCTAGTGCAAGTGGGAGGCTGTTGGAAATATGCCCTAGAGGCAATAATAAATAAGTTATTATTATATTTCCTTGTTCATGATAATCGTTTATTATCCATGCTATAATTGTATTGATAGGAAACTCAGATACATGTGTGGATACATAGACAACACCATGTCCCTAGTAAGCCTCTAGTTGACTAGCTCGTTGATCAATAGATGGTTACGGTTTCCTGACCATGGACATTGGATGTCATTGATAATGGGATCACATCATTAGGAGAATGATGTGATGGACAAGACCCAATCCTAAGCCTAGCACAAGATCATGTAGTTCGTACGCTAAAGCTTTTCTAATGTCAAGTATCATCTCCTTAGACCATGAGATTGTGCAACTCCCGGATACCATAGGAATACTTTGGGTGTGCCAAACGTCACAACGTAACTGGGTGGCTATAAAGGTACACTACGGGTATCTCCGAAAGTGTCTGTTGGGTTGGCACGAATCGAGACTGGGATTTGTCACTCCGTGTGACGGAGAGGTATCTCTGGGCCCACTCGGTAGGACATCATCATAATGTGCACAATGTGATCAAAGAGTTGATCACGGGATGATGTGTTACGGAACGAGTAAAGAGACTTGCCGGTAACGAGATTGAACAAGGTATCGGGATACCGACGATCGAATCTCGGGCAAGTACAATACCGCTAGACAAAGGGAATTGTATACGGGATTGATTAAGTCCTTGACATCGTGGTTCATCCGATGAGATCATCGTGGAACATGTGGGAGCCAACATGGGTATCCAGATCCCGCTGTTGGTTATTGACCGGAGAACGTCTCGGTCATGTCTGCATGTCTCCTGAACCCGTAGGGTCTACAAACTTAAGGTTCGATGACGCTAGGGTTATAAAGGAAGTTTGTATGTGGTTACCGAATGTTGTTCGGAGTCCCGGATGAGATCCCGGATGTCACGAGGAGTTCCGGAATGGTCCGGAGGTAAAGATTTATATATAGGAAGTCCTATTTCGGCCATCGGGACAAGTTTCGGGGTCATCGGTATTGTACCGGGACCACCGGAAGGGTCCCGGGGGCCCACCGGGTGGGGCCACCTATCCTAGAGGATCCCATGGGCTGAAGTGGGAAGGGATCCAGCCCAAAGTGGGCTGGGGCGCCACTTTCCCCTAGGGCCCATGTGCCTAGTGTGTGGGAAACCCTAAAGGAAGAGTCCCAGAAGGGGAAGGCACCTCCTAGGTGCCTTGGGGAGGAGGGATTCCTCCCTTGGCCGCCGCCCCCCTAGGAGATTGGATCTCCTAGGGCCGGCGCCCCCCTTGGCCCCCCTATATATAGTGGGGGAGATGGAGGACTTCTTACCTTTGTCTTTGGTGCAGCCCTCTCCCCTCTCCCAAGTCCTTCTCCTCTCCCGTGGTGCTTGGCGAAGCCCTGTAGGATTGCCACGCTCCTCCACCACCACCACGCCGTTGTGCTGCTGCTGGATGGAGTCTTCCTCAACCTCTCCCTCTCTCCTTGCTGGATCAAGGCATGGGAGACGTCACCGGGCTGTACGTGTGTTGAACGCGGAGATGCCGTCCGTTCGGCACTAGGATCTCCGGTGATTTGAATCACGACGAGTACGACTCCTTCAACCCCGGTCTCTTGAACGCTTTCGCTTAGCGATCTACAAGGGTATGTAGATGCACTCTCCTTCCCCTCGTTGCTGGTTTCTCCATAGATAGATCTTGGTGACGCGTAGGAAAATTTTGAATTTCTGCTACGTTCCCCAATAGTGGTATCAGAGCCAGGTTTATGCGTAGTTACTATGCACGAGTAGAACACAAAGTAGTTGTGGGCGTTGATCTTGTTCAATATGCTTACCGTTACTAGTCCAATCTTGATTCGGCGGCATTGTGGGATGAAGCGGCCCGGACCAACCTTACACGTACGCTTACGTGAGACCGGTTCCACCGACAAACATGCACTAGTTGCATAAGGTGGCTGGCGGGTGTCTGTCTCTCCCACTTTAGCCGTGATATCATCTATGGGTCGAACGAGCTCCATGGAAGTCACGCTGCTTTTCCGCTGGGATGGTGGGCCAGCAGAATTAAATGCAAGATCTTCGTGCCGCCGAGATGGGTCGGTAGCTTGATGGCTGGAAAGTGTCTCTATTTGCTTATGCTTCAACGCTATTTTTTCTTCTATCTACTGTAGCCAGCCTGCATGTTGTTTCTTTTTTCTCCCTCGGCTTCTATAAGTGTCACTGCGATCAGTTAGCTGGGGGTAGAATAATCATCCCGAGTGGGGGATGTACTGTACTGTACTGTACTTGTGGGTGGGAAACCAACTTTGTCATGCTGACAGGAATCCTGTCTGCCTCTCTCTGCATTTGCCTGATTGCTCTGGTTGGTGCCATTTTTTAATATAACTATCAAGTTGATTGCATTTGATTAGCCTTTTCCTTTTCTTCTTTTTGTTCTTCTTTGTGGCAAGTGGGGGAGGGGAGGAGGGTCCTGTCCTCCAATGAGATACCCAGCTTTCTGATTCTCCTCCATGTTGGCCCTGCTTGGATCAATGTGTTAGAGTTAGTTTGAGCTCAAATAGTCTAAAATATCCAAAGATGAGGGCTAGTTTGTGCTAGTTGCATCTAACCTAAAAAAAAAACCTATCCCACCCAAGAGGTGCTAATTGGAGCTAGTTCTCCTAGTGCATTTATTGCCAATCTAACCCTGTCATCCAAATACCTATTTGGTTAAAATTAGTTCAGGATTAGTCATGAGATAGAAACTAACTTTAACCTCTAGCTAAGTTATAATATCCAAACAGAGTCGTTCTCTTTCCCCATTCTTTTTTATATAAAACGAGAGGGTACCAGTATCTTGGACGGATATCGGAGCACTGACGAGGGTCAACTCTGTCCTGCTGCGTGCCCATGTCTGCCTGGGCCTCCATTTGTGCTGCGACTGCTGCAATTTTTTGGCATTCTTCTGTACTTTCACTCCCCTGCTGTTCTAATCCAGTAGCAATAGATAAATGCGATCAAGATTTTGATAAATAATACCACAACAGTAGTGAAGTACAGACCAGACCAATTTTCAGTCCAAAAAACAAACACACACACTGGGGATTCTGATGAATCGCTCCTTTCTGGGCATGGTGATATATAAACCCGGGCAAACGTCGGGCCGGGCCGGGTTTCGGGTCGGGCTTGTAAAAGCCTGACCTTCATTTCTCAAGCTTGAGCCCGGCCCGAAGCCCGAAATACTCCCTATTTTCAAGCCTGAGCCCGGCCCGAATGCTTTTTTTAGTACGTGCACGTGCAAGCCCGGCCCGAAGCCCGGAAGCCCGCCTCGATATACAGAAAAATTGAAGCCCGAGCCTGGCCCAAACTATCTTTCGGGCTGCAAAACGAAGCCCAAGGCCGTCCCGGGTTTTTTGGGCCGGGGTCGGGCCGGGCTGCCCATGCCCGGGTTTAGTGATATATACTATAATCTGGCATTCATCTGTCGTTCCACTCCCCTGGTAGTTGCCGCTACTGCTGCTGATCCAGATGCAATGGAGAACCGAGATCAGGATTATGAAGAGTGAGACTTTTTTAACTTACTAGCAAAAGAGCCCGCGCGTTGCAGCGGGAGAGAAAACATAACACACGCTCTTAACCCAACAATCATCACTCAAGACCACAATAGGTCCATCTCCTTTATTTTTTCAAGGCATCATATTTGTGTTGCCGCTAATCCTCCTTCTCACCCCTCGGCGATGGCCTCGGTGTTGACACAAAACAACAAAAAACGTGTGTTAAATATGGTTAATCCTAAGGCGTCTCTCTCTTCCTCTCTCCTCCCTCCCTCTCTCTCTCTCTCTCTCTCTCTCTCTCTCTCTCTCTCTCTCTTTCTCTCACTCTCGCGATGAGAAATCTATTATTTTCCATTGCGATATTTTTCAGAGGTATGCATGTGTAGTTATCGATGTTTTCTTTTCTGTATATGGTTATAGTGGGGTGTTTATTTGCAATCTGGATCGCCGCCGATATGAAAAAAAAAACAAATTATAAGTTTGCTTCCATAACAATATTTTAAAAATATTTAACAGGTAAAATTAACATCATATTTAGATTCCACACATTTTTCTAATAAAATTTCATATATAATATGTTAAAATCGAAGTTACGGTTTAAAAGATACAGATAATTTAGAAAATCATTTGGCTTGACTCAAATATATTTCAAAATACTTAATAGGTAAAAATAATCTTTTTTTGAAGTTAGGTAAAAATAATCTCATATTCATATTCTACATGTTTTTAATCAAATTTCATATATAACATGTTCAAATCGGAGTTATGGTTTAAAAGATATGGATGATTTTAAAAAGCATTTATTTGACTTAAATATGATCCGCGGATGAATTACCTCAAACATCAGGAGGGTTTTCAAAAAATGTAAAATAACGGTTCGAGTGTGACTTAAATCCGGACGGCGGGTTGATTTCAAGAAAAAACAAGAACTTTTCTAAAAAATGCCATGACGGATGAAAGAAACCCAATTTACTTTATTATTAGAAATAAAGATAAAGATTACCGTAAAAAATAAAACGTACCACGAGTGGCCGCGTATTCCCTTTCTGGTGCTGTGGTTGTGTCTTGAGATGGTGGTAGAAGCGGCCCCAGATGTGTGGATGTGTGGTGGAAGTCTATATATGATGATGATGATTGTCACGCAGACGCAGATGTGACCAAAGCTGGTGAAAAAAGAAGCGGTAGAAAGCTGGGCCAAATGATGCGCACCGGCGATTCTGATGAATGAATCGCGCCTTTCTAAGCATGATGATAGATAATCTGGCATCTTTTCGAGCTGGATGGATTCACCTTGTCTGTCTGCTTGTTTTCTTTGTTTGTTTGTTTCTGTGCTAGTTTAACTGTTGCCTGAAGCTTTAGAATCACACCGCACCGCAGTAGTAAACCTTTCGTCTGCTTCCATTTTTTCCCCGCAAAAAGAAAAAGCACCCCTACCTAGGTGTAAATCTTTTTCCCTGCGTGGAAAAAGCGGCAAGTAAATCTAGTTCATTTTCATCCGAGGGGACAGGCCGTGCATGCATGCGTGCGTGCGTGCGTCGCTCATCTCATCACGCCGGCGATGATTCCTCGCGGAAAAGTATGCACCTGCGTGCCGATGCGCTGTCGACCGCTCCATCGGGCTCGCCGTTCGTCCGTTTCTACTGATGCGCCGACGTTGAGCTGAAAAATCACTGCGCGTACCCTGGTTGCTTCCGTCCGTGTAAGTTTCGTGCCGCCACGTTTACGGAGGCCGGACTTTCACTTTCCAGGCCAGAATGGCGAGGCAGGTTGGCATCCGTTTCCTATACGAGTAACTGCTGGCGTAACATGGAAATTGCCTTTCTTTCGCTCTCAGCCTCAACTGCAGCCTGCAGCCTGCAGGGGAGTCCGAGTCAGAGAGAGAGACCTTGTGTTTTCACTCACTCAACCGTGCACTCTCCGTCACGCTACTGTACGGACGCCCCCCGTTTGACAGAGACGAAGATGCCCATATCCCATAACACAGACTGTTTATTACCACAGTTTGTCAGCCAACAGATTACCGAGTGTTCTTTTTCTTTTTTTGTTGAGAAATGATTATGGACTTGGAGTGGTACTCACGGGGAACTAAAGGCCTAGGCCCATGAAGATTACAGCCTACGAGACAGCCAAGCGACGATGAGCCTTCTTCCACTTGTTAAAGTGCCTACACTCAGATGCCGTTCTCTCTGGTCTGTCAAATGTCTCCAGCCGATCACCCGCATGACCAATACCGGCGAGCCAACCCTTAGCCCTTCGATCATCCACATGACCCTTTGCCAGGCGAGCTCACATGATGCTATGTCCGTGGTCACTGGCGACGACCTGCGCACCGACGCCATGCTAACACGGCCACCATGCTCGTGAGGAAAGTACAAGCCCCACCCGCGAGCATAACCCGGGCCAAGCCCGACCTCTCCTACCCGAAGCACAAGCTTCGATCCATCCCGGGCCCAGATTTGGCCCGCCCGAGCATGGACCCAATATTTGTACCTATCGGCGGTACACATCCAGGAGAAGCAGGTCGTCACCACCAGCCCGCGCCACCCGGAGTATGGACTCTATAATTTTAAAATTGCAAATATCAAAAATGCCTGATACTTTTTCATAACAAAAAAGATGTAGTGTTATACTCGTATAAAAAGTTCCATGGACTCTGGGACAAAACAAAACATGATTGTGAACACGGAAGGTATGAAAAGTAATGTTTTTAGTGTTAATTTTGTTTTGTTTCGTCTAGAATATCATGAAAGTCATTTCTTTGTGAAACTTTTCAAACGGGTATAACACTATATAATACTTGTTTTCAAGAAGTTCCAGAATATCTTAACTAATTTTTCATTTTTCATTTTTTTTCTTATCTATTCAGGTGCATAGGCACCAAGACCCAAAGATCCGCATCTTTGGTTCTTCCATTATAAGGAGGGTTGTTCATCATCAACAACAGTAGCTGTAGCATTACGAAAAAAAAACTGTCGCCCCACTTTATATATAAAACACCAACCAACATACAAACACAACACAACATCCCAACACCCACATGCACCCTAGGCCAGACACATAGGTGCCAAAGAGCTACACCAACAACACACTGGCCGACTTAAAGTAGACTATAAAATGACAATAAACATCACTACGGAGCCGTCGGAGTCCTTCACAGGAAGATACCATGAAGAGGTGAAGTTGAGAGTCGACGAAACCATGAGCTTCAAGATGGTGCCTTCAGAAAATCAAAACACCGAAGCGCCACCATCGTCCGATCCAAAGATCAAGATTTATCCGGAGGAGATGAAGGAAAAAGAGCAACCACAACGGAGATGTCAAGAAAATGACGACATCCACAGGTGCCACTTCCGTCGGTTTGGCCAAAGCCCGACAGGGTTTCCACCCCGGCAAGCATACTCCGCCTTCGCCCATGGCGTGGCCAGGTACACAGGCCACATTTGCACATCGCCACAGAACATCTGTCTAAACACCAGACGTTCTTCAATAGCAACACCTTTAGGAAGGAAGCGACGCTCAAGCGCCGCCGTCACCGGATCCAACCACCAAAGGCGGGATTCTAGGTTTTCACCCTGAAGAACCAGTCCGAGCATGTCCAACAATGCCTTCAACAAGGTAACGACATGAAAACATCATCATTGCCAGGTCTAACCAACTTGGATCAAACCTAGGTTTCACGTGGGAGCTCGAGACCGAGTGCTCGAATAGCACCACCATCGAAGTCTTTCATGTGTTGTGACCACCACTTTTGCACGATTCAACAACTTCCTGCGATGCATGACAATCATCACCGCTGCACAAACATTCCTCTGCGTCAAGCCATCATACATAATTTGCAGCCCGGATGCCATCATGGCCGGATCTGAAGACGCAGATCCAAACTGCCGCAACGCCCCTAGCCTTGTGATGGTGCCGGGGCTGCCAATGATGCCGCCAAGGAGCCGCAGTAGGTCATTGCACCCAACTATGCAAACCATCACCACAAAAACGACCGGATCCTGATCACCACCGTATGGGAGAGCCGCCAATGAATACATGCTGCGGAGTCCCAATCAAGGACACTCCGTGAACCGCATGCCTCATCGGAGAGATTCCGGGACGGATCCAGCCCTCCCACGCCTCAACCTAGCCAGAACACCGCCGCAGCCGGACCTAGTCCAAGTGCACCGTTGCCTGGAACCACCGCCCACGCCGCCCGCAGTCCAAACGCAGCGGCTGAGACATCCATCCGGCGCAGCCTTAGCCATGCCAACGAGCATGTCCAGCAGCCAGCGGCGCGCAACACCGATCCTTGGTGTGGCCACCGCGTGAGAGTAGCGCGTACGCACCGCCGCGAGATCCGTCGCAATAGCCTCAGGTGCCTCTTGAGAAAGGATCCCGCTGCCACCAGCCGCCCCCGGGCTTTGCCCGGTGGCGTGGGCCGGCGGCGGCGAGAGGAGATTTTAGATACGGCGGCTGTGTCGTGGGTTAGGTTACGAGAAGTGAGCCTAGGTCAACTGGTTGGGGGAGTGGACCAAGCTTTCCTGGTACTCACGCATTTATTGAGGACTAGGCTCGATATGTAACTGAGATTAAAAATCCTAATACTCATACTTAAAAGACCGTATGCATCCCTAGTTGGCGCAGAGGCCGGAGAATCAATATAACTAAGATCATCCTCCGCATCGCGATGCGGCGGTCATGGCTGGACCGGGGCGGCAGGGGAAGCTCTATTCCGCACCGCCCCGTTGCCCGATGTCGCTGGGCCCTCACGTCCTTCACGTCATCAGCAATGCAATCTACATATGACGTGAACTCCAAAAGGAAGCCCCGAGTCACCTTACATGGATGCAGGGAGATCGGAGATGGAGGGCGCTCCATGACGATCCAAATGCATATGGTGACTTTGCTAGATTTGTTTTAATCAATATCGTCATATTGACAGTTATTTATAATATCTAAATAGTTGATCCCCACTACCTGATCTAGCTGCAACCTCAGTGCGCCACGTCATCGAAATTGTCCTAGCCGTTGATGCAATATATATATCTGTCTAGCTGCATCCACACACACACACACACACACACACACACACACACACACACACACACACACACACACACATATATATATATATAGCAACAAGGCATAAATGTCGATTAGGGTAGTTCAGACAAGCTTGCTACAGTAGGTCTACCTGCAAAAATAGTGGCCATTTGTAGTACGCTTGTTCTTGTTCATTCATGTCATGGCTGGCGACCTCCGACATCCCATCTGCATCTGCAAGGGACCATGCATACATGTCTGATGTCTCAGCTAGCTTGGTCTACCTACAAGCTTCAGCCGTGTTTGTTTGGACTTTTGCTTTTGCTTTTGCAGCTTCTCTATTTTGACCAGAAAGCCATAAAAACTCCTAAATATATACTTTTGGAGCTTTTTTAGCCTTTGAATATTGTTATATTGATTCATCAAAAGCCATAAAAACTCCAAAAGCACCCATTTAAGAGCTTTATGGCTTTTTGTCAAAGTGAAAAGGCTGCAAAAGTAGATGCAAAAGCCCAAACAAACATGGCCCTAAGCTAGCCAGTCTGCGACATCACCCATCAATGTCATGCACTAGCTAAAAACTAGCATGCCCACGCGGTGTGCCGCCGCACACATGGATACATCATGTTTATATATGATGTCTTTATTCTATGTAGTGAATATAAATTTAAAATAAAATAATTATTTGTATAAGATTGTAATCAGAAAAAGGGAAATTATGCATAGAAGCAAATCGGGAAGGAAAATTTTATTGTCACCATGTATAGTGTATCTTAGAAGACAGAAAGCGCACGTTCATGCATTTCTAATAAGCTAAAATGTGGTACATTCAGTTTTTTCCTACATCATTGTAGTGGAACCTCCTACAGGAATGGTGCTCGTGATGAAATGGTAAAGAGCATCCCGATATTCATATCCTTTGACAATTGACCAAACATGTTTGATGTTTCAGGTGAACCATTCCTGCCATCATATTGCAATGTAAATCAATATTTCATGTCTCCGGCTTTAAAGAATCCTCTTTGTTGAGAGTTTTTAGTACTTTGTGAGGAAATGCTTATATATTTGTCAATGGTAGACTCTTGTAACGCCCCGAGACCGATATGCCAGGTGTCCTCCAGTTATTCGTTGTCGTTGTCATGTCATTCGCTTGCGTGTTGCATTCCATCATGTCATCATGTGCATTGCATCATCATGTTTTCAAATCTTGCATCCGTCCCGGCCTCCTCGTTTTTTTCGTTGTCCGTTCTGAGCCCAGACACACTTGCACGCGCCCGCGGCATGTCCGAAATAGTATTTTATAAGTGGCCGGAAAATGTTCTCGGAATGGGATGAAAGTTGGCGTGCGGTGTTGTTTTGTTGTTAGTAGACCGCCTGTCAAGTTTCATCGCAATCGGAGTTCGTTTGATGCCCCAACGGATAAATATAGTGGCAATATAGCCGGTCTAACGCCGGACGTTTTCGGTCTCCGGAAACAGATGCCGGGCCTCCCTCTCTTCTCTTCTCTCAGCTCGAGACCGTCTACACAGCCCACCACTCATCACCAGGCCCTACCTAACCTCTCTCGTCAGCCCGCAGCCCTCCTCGCGCGCGCGCCCGAAAGTTGTCCCGGACCCGACCCGGACAGCCGTCACCGTTGTGTCCAGTTCATCCCCAAACGTCTACAAAACGTCACCGTTTTCTCATTTGGCCTCCGTAAGCTTTTATTTCGCGACCGCCCGTTTTAGATCGGAGGGTCCTAATAGCCCCTATCCAAAAATCCTATTGCTATATATAGACCCAGGCAGCAACCCTAAACTCTAGGGGGCTTGTCCCATCGCCGCCGCCACCTACCATATCCCCATCGGGATCTTCCCTGATCCAAAAATTCCACCAGACCAACTCCCTCGTTTTCAGCAAGGGCCAACCATCTCCCTCCCTTGATCCACCAATCCAGCACCTCCCGATCCAAATCAGCTGCCCTCCTCTGCTCGTTCTTCCCCGAGCATGCTTCCCCGCGCCATGGAAGTCGCCGCAGCCAGCCACGAGCGAGCGCCCGAGCCCCCTGTCGAGCTCTTCCGCTGCTCGCGCAACAATACCTCGTTTTCGCCACCATGAACCGCCAGGACCGGCCTCGTCCCTCTCCCTCCCTTCGTTCTCCTCCTCCCATCACCTCTCTCTCTAAGTACTCTCTCTCCCTCTCAGGTGCCCGTAGCCGTCGCCCAGGGAGTTCGCCGTGGCCCCCGTCTTCGCCAGATCCGGCCGGGATCCACCGGATCTGGGTGCCCCGCCGTTGTCCTGCCCGTGTTCGGCCTCCCCTGCCGCTGCCTCGCCCGGATCAGGCGGATCCGGCGAGCTGTTCGCCGCTGCCGTCCGCATCAGATGCCGCTCGTTCTTCGCTTCAGGGACGAGTCGAGCGCTGCCCCGTTGACCGCCCTTTTCCTTCGCCTGCTCGACCGCGCCCCCTGGGCCGCCTCCACTGGCAATCGCCAAGGCCCAGGCGCTTCCCCCTCCCCCAGCCGGCCTCCTTCCTCTCCAGTTGGGCCTCAGCCCATGGTGAGCAGCGCCCAGCCCCTCTCCTGTGCATGTTGGGCCAGCTAGTTTCAGCCCAGTGCACGTTTTTTTTCCGTTGGACGATTTTCCTAATTACCTTGAGATTGCAGATTTACAGAAAACCCCCTAGCCTTCATGCATTTAATAACTTCACATCCGTGCATCGGATTAAAATGAATTATATATGAAACTTGCTCAGAATTTTGTGTAGATTAATAATATCCAACTTTCATCTATGTTTGAAATGCTTAAAATGATGTTTTTTTAAATTTGCCCCTATGCCATGCTAATATGGTTTAATTCCTAACTAAATAACCGTAGCTCCGAATTAAATAAACTTTATATGTAAATGGGGTAGAATTTTGCCTAGTTTAACATGATGACCTTACTTTGAATGTATAACAACTCTAAAATATTGTTTAGGGCAGAACAGTACCGAATCTAAAATATGCGATGGGGATTTACCGGAATTGTTGTTCGTTGCTTCCGGCCTCATTTAAACTTCCCTAGATAGGTAGTTTTGTTGTGCTTCACCTCTTGCCATGTTAATTAACATTTAATATTGTTGGGTACATAAACGAGATCGAACTAAATAAGTCATGTGGTGCTCCGTTAATATGCAACTCGTTGCATATTGAGCTCCACTTAATTTGTAGGATTGTTTGTGCATTTTGCCATGTCATGCCTCTTTAAACCGGACATGCATCATACTTGTTTGTGCATCATGCCATGTTGATGTGTTGGTTGTTTACTATGTTGTGTGCTTCTTTTCCGGTGATTGCTTCCTCGGGTTGATTACGGTAACGTCGTGTTGTGAGGATTCGTTCGACTTCCTCCATTTATCTTCTTCATGGACTCGTTCTTCTTCCTATCGGGATTTCAGGCAAGATGATCATACCCTCGAAATCACTACTATCTTTGCTATGCTAGTTTGCTCGCTCTTTTGCTATGCCATTGCTACGATGCCTACCACTTGCTTGTCAGCCTCCCAAATTGCCATGTTCAGCCTCTAACCCACCATGTCGCAGCAAACCGTTGATTGGCTATGTTACCGCTTTGCTCAGCCCCTCTTATAGCGTTGTTAGTTGCAGGTGAAGTTTGAAGATTGTTCCTTGTTGGAACATGGAGATGTTGTTCCTTGTTGGAACATTGGTTACTTGTTGGGATATCACCATATATTGTATTTAATTAATGCATCTATATACTTGGTAAAGGGTGGAAGGCTCGGCCTTATGCCTGGTGTTTTGTTCCACTCTAGCCGCCCTAGTTTCCGTCATATCGGTGTTATGTTCCCGGATTTTGCGTCCCTTACGCGGTTGGGCTATAATGGGAACCCCTTGACAGTTTGCCTTAAGTAAAGCTTTTCAAGCAATGCCCAACATTGGTTTTACCATTTGCCACCTAGCCTTTTTCCCTTGGGAGTCGCGCATCCCGAGGGTCATCTTTATTTTAACCCCCCCGGGCCAGTGCTTGTCTAAGTGTTGGTCCAAACTGTCAGCTGCCGATGGCTACCAGGGGCAACTCTGGGCTGGCCTATTGGAAGTTTAGACAATCCGGTGTTGCCCTGAGAACGAGATATGTGCAGCTCCTATCAGGATGTCGGCGCATCGGGCGGTGTTGCTGGTTTAGTTTTACCCTGTCGAAATGTCTTGTTGTACCGAGGTACCGAGTCTGATCGGAATGTCTCGGGTGGAGGTCTATTCCTTCGTTGACCGTGAGAGCTTGTCATGGGCTAAGTTGGGACACCCTGCAGGGATTTGAACTTTCGAAAGCCGTGCCCGCGGTTATGGGCAGATGAGAATTTGTTAACGTCCGGTTGTAGAAAACCTGAATTTGACCTTAATTAAAATGAATCAACCGTGTGTGTAACCGTGATGGTCTCTTTCCGGCGGAGTCCGGGAAGTGAACACGGTCGTTGGAGTTATGCTTGACGTAGGTAGTCCAGGATCACTTCGTGATCATACTTTTATCGATCGTGCTTTGCCTTCTCTTCTCGCTCTCTTTTGCGAATAGGTTAGCCACCATATATGCTAGTCGCTTGCTGCAGCTCCACCTCATACTTTTACCTTACCCATAAGCTTAAATAGTCTTGATCGCGAGGGTGCGAGATTGCTGAGTCCTCGTGGCTCATAGATACTTCCAAAACCAGTTTGCAGGTGCCGATGAGTCCGTGCAGATGACGCAACCCAGCTCAGGAGGAGCTCGTTGAAGACCTTGTTTATTTGTGTTGTTTCGTTCTAGTTGATCAGTAGTGGAGCCCAGTTGGGGTCGATCGCGGACCTTTGTCGCATTTGGGGTTCTTCTTTTATTTTGGCTCCGTAGTCGGGCCCTGATTGTACTTGGTTGATGTAATGTTTTATTCATGTAATTGTGTGAAGTGGCGAGTGTAAGCCAGCTATGTATCTTTTTCCCCTATTGTATTACATGGGTTGTGTGAAGATTACCTCACTTGCGACATATACCTTCAATGTGATTATGCCTCTAAGTCGTGCCTCGACACGTGGGAGATATAGTCGCATCGAGCGTGTTACAACTCTCTTCTATCGTCCCAAACGTGATCAACCTACAAATGGTCGTATTTCTAGTTTTCCTAATTCGTCATGCTAATGGTACAAGTTTGCTAGTCTTTTATTACACTACTTACGCTTTGCTAATACTAATGTGTAAGTCAAGATAGAGTGTATCTCTTTTCTATAGATGATATACATTCACATTTTTGAGAATACCAGTCATCGAATTGAAACAAACGACAACACTATGAACCAATCGTAAATATATAATTTGGGTAACTCTTATATTTGCAACAACATTTGAAATTCAGGATTAGAATACTTGCCCATCAATGAAATTGCATCTTTTCTTGACATATGCGATAAATTTCAGTCATATTATCTTGTTGCTTGGTGGTAAAAAGAAACCGTGAAGGTTTCAGATCCTACATAAACTTCTATAGTTTGAATAAAAGTCCAATAGTACCAACCAATTAATCATGTATACCTAATAATTCAGTTAATGAGACACATCTTGAAGGAACTATATGTTAAAAAACATAGAAGAAAACAGCTACAATTAGGAACATTAATAAGCTTAAGAATTTAAACCAACTTATAGGCATACTATGAACTGTTCAGAGAGCACATCTAGCTATGAATCTGAAGTAAAGCAAAAGCACTATTGGCTGAATTTCCGGAAATCCTTCCAAACAGAATATTCATGATGCAAGCATGTACTGATATAGGGTGAAACCCTATACGGCTGATCTTTCACGAAAGGAGCGGATCCCAACTAAGAACACGAAGAACACGAGGGGGGGGGGGAGAGGGAAAACACAAGAGAATCACTAAACCAACACAAGAAAGTCACACATGTGCTAGATCCTCGAATACATAGGGTTCACACGGTACACGATCAACTAAGGACGATACAAGGGTAACGGTCTTCTCCGTGAGGAGGTCTTGATGTTCTTCCCTAAAGAGGGGTCTTGAATCCGCTTGGGGGATCTTCTCCGTAGGAGGCTCGAATCTCGAAGGAGAAGGTAACCAAGTGCATGAGCAAAGCTCTGACACGAAATATGAGCTAATCCTTTGCTAACCCTAGAAAGTTGGATGAGGTGGAGTATATATAGTCTTAGTGCAAAAGAGGGGGGCGAAGGGGTACATGGGCTGCGGCCCAACATGAAACAGTGCACAGGCGTCGGACGTCTGGGAGTCACCTGTCGTCCGGAGGCTCGCGAGGGTCCGGACGTCCGGTGCCTGTTGGACGTCCGTAGATTCGGCTCGGGTGGTCTTTGGTCGGACGTCCGGTCGGAGTCGGTCGTCCGAGGAGCGCCGGTCGTCCGTGGAGCATCGAAAGTCCATAGTTTTGGCTCGGGTGTGGAAGTGTCGGACGTCCGGTCTGGGTCGGACGTCCGGAGCCTGGAGGTCGTTGAACGTCCGGTCCTGGCCGGTCGTCCGGAGCCTGTAGCTTCTTCTTCTTCACTTCTTCTTCTCCGTCTTCACGTCCATCTTCCTCTTCTTCTTCTCCTTGCTCCTTAGCTTCTCCATGGTACCTGAGTATGCACAATGTGTCTGTATGAGGTAGTAGCCATGTTTCATGTGCATCGAAGTGGAAACGTGAGATGAGTGATGTCACCTCGGTTTTGAGACCTCTTGCGCGTGCTCGTGTCATGGGTCCGCTAGGCACTTGGTGAGGCGATGGTAGGTACATGGGGATGACCTTGGGATGCTCCGCATCATGTACCTTTCATTGGTATATATTTCCTTTCTAAAAGAATTTTCAAAAGGGAGTATAACACGTAAAATGCTAAAGGACGTTGTTTCAGTTTTCCCTATGATGTGATCCATTGTTTTTTTTGAAAGACCCAGCATACTGCTGGCCTTTCATTGATAAGCAGAAAGCAATGGGGAAATACAAAGGATGGGATGAGGGTCCTAGGACCAATCAGTTACAAAAACTGATGAAAGAGAAAAGAAAAGAAAAGGAAAACTCTCTTAATCTAACTTCTTATGGTGGATCCCAAAAGGGTCTCTCTAGGTGTGTTGCTGCCGCTTGTCGCCAAAGTTCAATGGAGTGCTCGATGGCCTGTGTGATGCCTTGTACTGACGGTATTTCCCCCCTAAACACACACCGGTTTCGCTCTTGCCAAAGCTCCCAGCATGTTAGGAGCATGATGGCATTGCTGGCCCTCTGCAGCACCGGCTGGGTGTTTGCCGCTATCTGCTGGAACACAGCGACGACGCTATCTTCCTGAAACTGTTGCCCTGGGTGAAACTATTGGCATCCTCGTCGTGCAGCCACCCTCTCCCAAAACTCACGGGCCAGTGGGCAGGTCCAAACTAGGTGGTATGCTGTCTCCAGATTGCGGACGCAGAGCGGGCAAAAATAGTTGTTCGGCCAGCCGCGCCGTTGCAGTCTATCGCATGTCCATAGACGGTTCTGCAGGAGGAGCCAGTTGAAAATCTTGATGCACCCCGGCACCTTTGCTTCCCAGATCAGCTTTTGCCAGTCAACATGAACACGTCCCTGAAATTGCACGGCATAAGCCGAGCTTGCCGAGTATAGGCCGCTCGCCTCCAGAGTCCATCTAATCTTGTCCCTGCTCCCGTCAGTTAGCACGATCAAGGAAATAATGTGGTGTAGCCGGATAAATTCTGGCAGGAGTGGCTGTAGATTCCCGTGTCGCAGGTCTTTTATCCAAGTTTCGCCTGTGAGCGCCTCGCGCACCGTCCTGTTTTTTCGCCTGGAGTGCGAGTAGAGGAGGGGGTATGAGGTGGCTAAGTTGTGCGGCCCGATCCAGGAGGAGTGCCAGAAGAGAGCCGTTGCGCCGTCGCCGATGGTGACCGTGGTCACAACCCTGAAAAGGCTTTTGTCGATGTTGCTGCACGGTGGCTCTGTACCAACCCATGCTCGCTCCGGGGCGGTCCAGGATGTCCAGAGCCACCGCAATCTAAGGGCTCGGCTGAACCGCTCGAGGTCGAGGATGCCCAGTCCTCCGTGCGATGTGGGAGCGCACACTGCTATCCAATTGACCTTGCAGCTACCACCTGTGATCTCCTCATCTTGCTTCCATAAAAATCTGCGCCTGCACTTGTCAATCTCCTTTAGAAGCTTCTTTGGCACTCGAAGGACAGTCAATGCGAACGTAGGCATGGCGCTGAGGACGCATCGAACCAGCACACGTCGACTAGCCAATGGTAGCAGCTTCCCTTTCCATCCCGCGAGACGGGCTTTGATCCTATCTATGATGAACTGTAGGTTTGCGAGTCGCAGCCTGGCTAGCGTCAGAGGCAGACCCAGGTAAGTCGTGGGGAAGTGCCCCACTGTTCCTCCAAAATTTTGCAATACGTGCCCTAGGTCTATATTTTCGCATCTAATGGGTAAGGCCATCGACTTTGAGGGGTTGATGTGCAGCCCCGAGGCTGCTCCAAAATCACGAAGAATCTCCATGAGTGCATCTATCTCGTCCCTAACAGGGTTCGCGAAGATAACCGCGTCGTCCGCGTAGAGGCTAATCCTAACCTTTATCTCTCGTCCTGGCAGCGGAGCAATGATGCGTTGCTCAACTGCAGCCTGAAGAAGGTGGTGGAGTGTGTCGATCGCCAGGATGAAGAGGAAAGGTGACAGTGGGTCGCCCTGCCGTAGACCTCGCCGGTGCCGGACCTTCTTTCCGGGGACGCCGTTGAGGAGGAAGGACGAGGAGGAGGAGGACAGCAAAAGTGCTATCCAATCTCTCCAGCGCGCACTAAAGCCTCTTTGTTGCAGTAGCTCGAGGATGTACTCCCATGACACGTTATCGAAAGCCTTTGCTATGTCCAATTTGAGAAGAAGAGTCGGTGTTCTCCGTCGATGTAGGGCCTTGATGCAGTTTTGGACATATAGGAAGCTATCGTGAATGCACTTAGTCCTAAGAAAAGCCGATTGCGCTGGCGAGATGAGCGTGTGGATCTCACTAGCAAGCCTGAGGGAAAGTACTTTGGAGATGAGCTTTGCTATGGAGTGGATGAGGCTAATCGGCCTGTAGTCGTTGATTGTCGATGCTCCGTCTTTCTTTGGCAGTAGTGCTACGACCGCAGTGTTGAGAGCTCCAAAGTTGCTGCCTACTAAATTGTAAAACTGATTGAACGCAGCCATGGTGTCGTCTTTGATAGTTGCCCAGCATGCCCTGAAGAAGGTGCCAGAGAAGCCGTCCGGGCCCGGCGCTCAATCTGCCGGTGACGCCTTGATAGCACGCCACACCTCATCCTCCGTGAACGGGTTGTCCAGTCCTCCACCCTGCAGCCTGGGCATGTCAAGTGAGCGCCAGCCAATGGTTGTGCCGCGGTGTGCTGCCGTGCCCAGCAAGGAGGAGAAGTGGTCATAGATCAAGGTTTCCTTGTCCTCCTGCCTGGTGACTACACCGGACGGACCGTGGAGCATGTGGATGAAAGCTTTCCGTCTCCTGGCATTTATCTTCGCTTGGAAGAAGGCGGTTGGCGCGTCTCCAGCACGCAGCCAAGTGATCCTAGATGCCTGGCGCTTCCGTGCCCGATCAATTGCAGCAAGGCCTAAGATTTTGAGTTTAAGCATTTTCCTAAGGTGAAATTCTGCGTCAGAGAGGGCTCTAGTTTCTTGAGCAACGTCTAGGCGTAGGACTACTTCTGTTGCAATGTGCATATGAAGCTTGGCCCCTCCAAATTGAGATTTGCTCTAGATTTTGAGATCCATAGCTACCCTTTTCATTTTCTCATGTAGCCTCGCAAAAGTGCAGCGCGTTGTTGTTGGGCGGTTCCAGGCATATTGCACCGTTTCCTGGAAGCGCGGGAACCGGGGCCAGAAAGACTCAAATCTAAATGTTGCTGGACGGCGAGGAGCTGCCGCAGGCGCGAGGAGCAAAGGGCAGTGATCTGAGCATGAAGTTGATGCAGCATGCAGGAGGAAGGACGGGAAAAGCCCTTCCCAAGCGATGGTGCAGAAGAATTTATCGATGCTAACTAGGGTGGGGTTTCGTCGCTCATTGCTCCAGGTGAAGCGACGGTTTTTGCACTTGATCTCGCGTAGGCCACCAGCATCGATTGCTGCTCTAAATTTACCCATGAGCCTGCGGTTGATGTTGGAGTTATTCTTATCTCTAGCCTTGTATATAATGTTAAAATCGCCGTTGATGAGCCACGCTTGGCCAATTGGCGGGCCGACTCTAGCTAGTTCCGCGAGGAAGTCATCTTTCCTATCCTCATCAGAGGGGCCATAAACCGTGGTCAGCCAGAATTCTTTGCCTAATCCTCCTGTCTGAACATTTGCTGTGATAGAGAACTGCCCTATTGAGTGAGATTGCATCGTCAGCATGCTGGAGTTCCAGAAGATGGCCGCCCCTCCCCTAGTTCCAATGGCAGGGAGAACTATGCACTGGTCGAGCCAGGTGCCTCCTATTTCTCTAGCTAGGCTGGTGGACCAGCAGTCGATTTTAGTTTTCTGTATGCAGAGGATTGCTACTTTGTGCGTGTGGGCAGTATCGCGGATGACCGAGCGCCTCGCCGGCGTGTTTAGTCCTCTGACGTTCCAGCTCATGATTGGCATATTTGCGTCATCCATGGGGTAACCGAGAAAAGCTCATGCTACGGTGGGGGTGGCCAGGGTGATGCACATCAGATTGCCGACGACTAACTACTACAGGATTCATAAAACACAGGAACACCTTCCGTACAACCTGGGGTCGCCGACGGCCACCAATAGGCCCAAAACCCCACCGGTGAACATCTAAACCTCTAACCTGGCTACTGAGACAGCACATCATGCAGGAAATAAACCCTAACTCTACCCAGCTAACTGCTGGTCGTCGCCGGCCGAACACTAAGCTGCAGTCCTCTAACATGGGGACTGGGGCACCGCGGCATCTCCTTGCTGGCTGGGCATGCCAGCGATCGCCTTGAGCGCGTGGGCGTCGAGGCAGGTGAGCTTCGCGATGGCCGCAATGTCGTCGTCAGACAAGGGCTCGTCGAAACGGCGGATGGGGGCCTCAGCAGCCCGCGCCGTCATCTTCTCCTTTGGCCCAAGGACGCCGAGGCCCTGCACCAGACGGAGCGTTGCCCTCTGAGAGACCGGCACCGGGGAGGGGTTTGCAGCTTGACGGGTGCTTTGCCTGACCGGCGTGGCGTGAGGCCGAGCCCTGGCAGGCGTCTTGTTTCTTGCCGGTGGCTTCCCAACGATCGCCGGCGCCGGCTCGGAGAAGAGGGCCGGCCGGGCCTCGTCGTCAGCTCCATCCTCTCTGAGCTGCATCTCCGTCACCCTCTGCGTGACCACGCCCAGTTGCATCTCATGCGTGTCCGCAGCCAGCGGGGTATGGCGGGCCAAGGAAAGGGCCGGACCCATGTCGAATGAGCCGTCGCTGCCTCCATCATCCCCGTCGTTGAAGCAGAGAGGCTTGTCGAGCTTGGCGGCGATCGCCTCGTCAATCTTCGAGGCCATGGCGTCGGGGCGGGGAGGGGGAGGGAGGTTCTTTTTTGCGCCTTGGAAGAACAGCTCGACCGGATCTGCCACCGCCACCGACTCCCCAACATGGTCTTGGTTGAGCGGGCACGGTGGAGCAAGCAGCGAGGGGCCGCCCGACGACTCCGCCACCATCGAGCCACCGTGCATGCGCCGGGCCATGCTCTTTCACCGGGCTTTTGGCTGGTGGGTGGGTGCAGCTGCCGCCTCCTTCCTCTTGGTGGGCACGACCGCGGCCTGCTTGTCGGTGCACAGTTGTTGGCCCCGCGGCGCGCCCTGACGGTGGCGCGAGGCTGGGGTGCGGCTACGCGAACGGCCCGTTGGTGGCGCTGGGGCAGGGGCCGAGCCGCGGTCGCTGGCACGCCCCCTGCCAAGGAGCGTGTCCTTCCAGCTCCGCCTCTGGTACCCGGGGTCCCCCCCGTCGTCATCGCGCCGGCCCACAGTGGCCGGCATGCCCCTGCACCCAGTCGAAGCGACACGGGGTTGGGGGCGCAGGGTAGGTGCCGGGGCAAGCGCCGAGCGGCCGTCCTCCACGCGCTCCGCCCAGACGCCCGGCTCGATCCTTGGGAAGGGGCGCTCGTCGGGCTCGTCGTCATCGGAGGCGACGCCGCTCTGCGGCGAGTTGGATGAGCGCGGCGAGAGCGGGGTCCAGTCTTCTACGCGGTCTAGGTGGATGAGTAGATCGTACTGCAGCAGCTCTGGCGGTGGCGCAACGACGCGGTTCGGCGGGGAGTAGCCCACCATCTCGTCGACGCGTCCCGCGCCCCGGGCGTGCTTCCAGATTGTGCGCTTCGTGGGGATGTGGGCAACATCCCAGCACCAGACCCAGCAAGCGAACAGCTTGGTGTCGACGCGCTCGTGGGTCCGGCTGTCGAGGCGGTCGACGATGACCTTGTCACCAATGGCCTCGATCGCGCCCTCGATCGTCCATAGCTGCATGGGGAGCCGCTCGATGACGACACGAGCATGCAGCATCCACTTGAGCCGGACGGCGTGGGTGTCCTCCCGCCATGGCTCGAGCAGGAACGGCACGCCGTCCACCGACAGCGAGCCGCGCCGCACCGCCAGGTCCTTGTGCGCCGGCATGGTGAAGTAGACGAAGAAGTCTTCAGGGTCGTGGCTGGTGATGTGGAGCAGGTGTGGGGGGATCTTGAGCTCGCGCTCGATCGCGCGGCCGAGGGAGAGCGGGCTCGCCGCATGCGCCTTGGTGCCCACCGCGGTGACCACGACCGCGTGCTGGTTCAGCAGGAAGAGCTGACGCTCCATCGCCGGTGACGAGGCGATGACCTTGTGGCTGTTGCGTGGGCGCCGACCGTGGTTGATGAGGGTGCTCGGCTCCAGAGCTTGGCGTGGAGGTGCAGACGGAGGTGGAAAGGTCAGGCGCTCGCGGACTGGCCGGCGCGGGGAGCGTGGAGGGGCAGCAGCCACTTTGTTGCGGGGATTCTCAGAGCACTCGCGGCCGAAATGGCCCTGGCGTTTGCAGATTATGCACCGGAGAGGGTCTCTACAGTCTATTCTACGGTGGCGGGGGCTGAGGCAGCGGAAGCAGAGGCCCTTGAATCTGCTTAAAAAGGCGTCCCTGCCCGCCGAGTGCCTGTGGGAGCGACCGTGGCGAGGTGGCCGGCTCCTCCCTCCCTGCCTAGCACTAAATGGATCCTGGCTGGCGCGGCGTTTCTTGCGCGTTTGCTGGATCTCCCATCCAGCTTCAATGTCATCGGTGACCGGAGAGGGAGGGGGATTCGCACTTACCACAATGGATTTTAGGCGGGGGCGCTCAGATGGGGGAGCCACGCCTCCAACCGCCGGTCCGAAGCCAGCGTCTTCGAGGCCCGCGCCGGATCCAGACGGGTGACAGCTTGGGCTCCGGAGAGACCGCGGCGACGGGGTGAGAGGGGTCGCCGGCACCTCCGACGGACCGCTGGATCCGCCCTGGATCTCCTCCTTTTCGGGCGTCTCCCATCCAGCGCTCGCAGCCGGCGAAGCCGGAGCACTCGCAGGAGAGCGAGGCGGCATAGCCCCTAGGCCGGCAGCCGGAATACAAAGGGGTAGGACGGGTGGGTGGCCGCCGCGGCCGGAGTGGCCCGCGGCGCGTTCGGTGGGGAGGGAGGGGGGAGCTCGTGCGTGATGTGATCCATTGTTACCCGGCATAAAAAATGGTCTGACCATCTGGAACAAAAAGTCCATTCCCATGATCTGATATAGTGGATATGGGCACGCGACCCGATCTATAAATCACTGTTGCATCAAAAGAAAGAGAATGCTAGCCTGCTATCTCCTCTTTCTCTTGACTCTTGTGTCTTGAAGCCTCGCTCAAATTGAATCACAATCTAAGAACTTCACCAAACACAAACAAAAAATCGAGTCACCGTTGCGAATTTGTGGTGTAACACCATAACAATTTAATGTTTCTTCTATTAATAAAAAGGGACAAAAAAAATCATGTTTGGCATTCAGGCCAGTTCCAATCTGCAAATATGAAGGAATCAAATTGAGAGAGAGAGAGAGAGAGAGAGCATCGATGAACACCGCCAACTATGCATAGTGCATACAATTTAAGCGAGAGAATCAACAACTCAAAGAGCGAAATAACTACTGATGCAAGTCTGAAGCCTGACCTCTAAAAGGATTAGGACAGCCCATAGGTTAGTCGACACATAACACTCTATCCGATATCGTGTATTCAAAGGAAAAAATATGTCCAATATTAGTAGATTCTCCCAGGTAAATTCAATATATAATTGTGACATTATATTTTCACAATAGGGTCACACAAATGATAGTAGTATGTCTAGCTAGCAAGTTATGTCTCTGCATGCATTCAGATAGCCCACCAAACCTTTTTTTTGGAGCCTGTGAACGTACTGATCGTAATCAATTGATACATATAAGGTCTAATGGTCAGTTAACCCAAGCCCGCTAAATAATGCTTGGCCATCAAGCCAAGAACCACATGCACAGGCTATTCTTCATCTCTTTACTCAAAAACTATACATATTGTACAGGGCGCCAGAGCTTGCTGCCGACATGCATGGTGCCCTCAGCGGAGTGCTACTTCTGCGGCGGCCGTGGTGTACTGCCGGGCAAACGCTGCGGGGCTCTGCCTGCTGTACATGCGACGCCCACGTCCATGGCGCCAACATGGTATCCTGCTGCTGAAGCCATGGTGTCTGTAGTAGAGCACGTCGCCAGCGAGCTGCTCGGCCCGCAAGCATCAAGCCTATACACGACACATGCAGCAGCAGCAGCACGCAAGCGCGCAGACACGCAGAGCAGCACCAGGACGCGTCAGGTGGCAGACACGAACGCAACACATAGAGGAGAAGTAGACTGCTGCCGTGCAGTTCACCTGGAGGCGAAGCGAGAGGAGCCCAGGCATATCGGCATTTGGTGGAGTACTCCGCGGGAGCGCTGGACTCCAGTGCGTGCTTCTGCTTGGACGCAAGCGGTGCCTGCACAGACGCATCGTTGCCGGTCCAGCGATGGGATCTTCGCGTGCGTCAAGCGCATGGCCTCCGCCGGAGCAGAGCTGCCTGACACTGCTGAACACCGTGCTTCCTCGATTCTTGCTGCTGATGCCGCTGTGTGTCCAAAGTCCAAAATTCCGAAATTAGCATGATGGTGGCGACCATGGTTTTGCACTTTCATTGAGGTTTCGAATGAAATTCACATTCATTTCAACACTCACCGAAATATTTACCTTTCGGCCAAAATATTTCAGCAATTTCAGTACTACACATGAATTCAAATATTTTTCAAAAATAATTTGAAAAAAATCAAATATTTAATTGAATTCAACCGAATATTTCGGCCTTTTGCCTGAAATGCAAAGTGAAATCACTGAATTTCGATGATTTGGGTTGGTGTTAAAATTTTTCTGAAACTGAAAGTGAATACCTTGGTGGCGACACGATTGCCTTCACGGCGGTCCTCGAAGATGTTGGTAGCCTTGCACAGCGCGAAGCTCTAGCAGGCGTTCTACGCCTGCTCCTATCCTTGCGCGGTGACGCACACTGCCAGTCGATCAACAATCTGGCGCGGCAATTGCTGCCTCTGCATCGACTTCCATGGATATCAGCTGATTGGCGACACCGGAGAAGACGAGGATGGAGGGCCGGTCGGCCGGGCTGGGGACTGGAAGTGGCCTACGGCGAGGCGCAGTGGCGAAGTGGGATGTTGGCGTCGCCGGAATTTTGCAGACGGACACAGCGAAGGGTGGGCTAAAAAAGCGGGGAGAAAACCAACAACGAAAACAAAGCGAGCCATGCGATGATGAGGGTGGCGGTGGGAGGAAGCAGGCCGTGACACTCATCCCTTTTTATACGCATGTATGGCGGTGTTTTTTTTTCTTTTTGAGAAATCTCGCCCACTTTTATTGATTGATAACAATGTTCACTATGAAAAATGTATGGCGGTGGTGAAGCAGTATGGATTCGACATGACACTTCCAGCCCGGAGCAAGAAAAGATCGATTTGTTCACGTATCACAATCGCTAAAATATCAGCATCCGCTAGAACCTATCATAAGCAGTGGCGATTTTTAGACCTTGTACAATGAAAGATACTTAGAAAAATAAACCGAGTTTTTTTGAAGCACTGGTGCCTATTTTTACAGAAGAGACGCTTAGTTAAGTATCCACCTTGTACAAATAAACACCGGTGCTTAAGGAAAGCCCGGTTTATTTTTCTAAGCATCTCCCCTAAGCATCTTCCATTGTACAAGGTCTTAGAGCAAGTACAATAGTGGACTTATAGTGCACTTACATGGCACTTTTGCCTATGTGAAAGAAAGAGATGTGAAAAAGTAAGGGGAGTGGGCTCTCATGCAAGAGCCCGGCTATATACGTATTTCTAGGTAAATACAATAAATGTGAAAAAGAGATAGAGAGGGGATGAAAAAAAAAACTAATACAATAGCTAACCTTATAGCCCACACTATTGTGTGAGTGCATATAGATGATGACTATAAATAACATGATCATCAGTTGACTATATTATTAACCATGCTCTTATTATACTTGTATGCACGCACGCAGCGAGCTCATCCTAGGAAACTACGCCCAACGAGCGCATGCACGTGATGGAGACAAAGTTAGGCTGGTTGTAATGGGGAGTATCATATACTAGTATCATGCATATGATACTAGTGTATAATACTACATTCCTAATGCATAGTATTATATGTTGGTATCATAGAGGATTACATTTATTGCCATGCATTACACAAAGTAGCACATCATTTAATATGATACGGTATCATGATATGATACTTAAGCCTCTCTTTCTTCATTTAATTCTATGCCACCTCATCAAATTTGCTTAGTTGGCATGTATAATACTACCTATGATACTCCCATTACGGGCAGCCTTAGAAACCACCACCCGCATTTTGCATGGTTGTACACCAATAATTCTATGCCGACCTCAGGCTACCCTGTATCCAATTGATGCTTTTTTCAAAGCTGGTTGTAGCTTTCTTCGTTGCCCGTCGTAGCATTTTTAGTATTGGTTGCAGCTCTGACGCATGTCGGTTGAAGCCCCTGCTTTCTATGGTTTTGGCAAAAAATGACACCGGTCGTAGCATTCTGCCATGCTGGTTCCAGCACTTCACCTCGCCGCTAGTAGCATTCCGCCTCATTGCTCATAGTTGTGTGCCCCAGCGCTTGTAGCGGCATCGTCGCCGGTTTTAGCTCGCCTTGGTTCTAGTTCCAGCACACGACAAGTCGATAGCAGCACCGGAGATCGCTGGTTCCAACACTTGATGCAACCGGTTGCTGCTCGCCGTCGTGCTGGTTCTAGCATCACTGTAGCCGATGGTAACGTCGGAACTTGCTGGTTCCAGCACATGACGGAGATGGTTGCAGCTTTGGTCGAAGCTGCCATCCGACATCGGAGAAGCTCATCGTAACTCAACCGCTGGAGGTCGAGCACCTCCCGCTCCGCGTTGCAGCATGACGCTTGGGTCCGTAGCACCTCCCGCCGCTCAGAGTGGTCCGCATCACTGCTGGAGAGGAGCGTGACAATGACTACCTCCCAGCATAGGGGAAGCTCGTTGCAAGGCAGTGGTGCTCGGGGGAGGGGGGAGGGGAGGATGAAAGGAGGAGGTCGATCAAGTGGTGGAAGAAAGAAGAAGATAAGGCAAAAAAAAAAATCTAAAGGGAGGACGCACAACAGACGCAAGATCCATGTGGATCGAATGCAAGTGACACGACCGGCCCAACATTTGGGCAGGCGCATCGGGTGAAGAACGTTTTCCTTTTCTTTCGAAAAGGAAAACACCAAGTAGGAGTAATAAATTGAGAAACACACATTGGCACCAGGTATTTCTACACATTTAATCGTGCTTTGGCGGCAGCACCGTTAGTTGTGTGGTGCTGCTTGGACGTCGGCGAGGATGACAGCTAGGAAATCTGACAAAATTCACTAGCTTGTACCTTAACCATAATCTACTTTCTGAACACATATCTCGAGAGCTAGGTTACCTTCAGAACTTAGAGGACTTGGCACATAGCGGCTACACACTAACATGTTTAATCCCGTGAGAACTGGATAGTTTCACAGAGCTCACTATCTTGGTGGAGTATCTCTTCTAAAATTAACTTTTGGAAAATTCACAAGAACTCCCTTATAAGAAAAAAAATCCCATGGCGACCCATGTGGCCGCCGTGATGCATAGCGGCATGGAAGCCACGCTCTCCCTCAGCTGCGCCAGCCCCGTCCCATTGACCCCTCTACTCTCCGCACCCTATCCACCTCCAATCCCTCACCTCTCCCCCCAAAGGACCAAACCCCATTGCGAGCGGGAGCCATCTTTGACGATTCCAGCACTGCCGCCGCATTGTTGTTGCACAAGCTCCTCCTCACGGTAGCCGACTCCACATCCTTCTTCTCTACGCTCATCAAGAAGAGTGGAGAAAAAGGAGTGCGTCCACCGTTGAGCCATCCATAGGTCAGGTGGCATCCTTTTGTTCCTTCATGTCTTCCTTTATTCCCTATCCTTCATGAGCGCAGTGTGCATGCTGCCTAGCTCGTCCACATCTTCTCCCAGTCAGTCAGTCACTCCCCCAATGGCGCACATAGTGAGAGCTCGCCAAAAGAAAGATGGCCGATGTTATGATGAAGGGCCTATCGACATTGATCTTTGAGGAGTTTCGGTTATGACGAAGGGAGGAAATTTAGGGGTTGCCATTGGAGATTCCCTAAGAATGGTAGAGAGAAAGGAGGAGTGCATCCACCATTGAGCCATCGACAGGTCAGGTGGAATCCTTTTGTTCCTTCATGTCTTTCTTTATTCTTTACTGGAAACAATCCACATCTTCTCTTAGTCAATCACTCACGGTGAGAGCTCGCCAAAAGAAAAAAGAGGACCGAGCTGCACTTGCAGTTTTGAATGGGCATCTGTATCTAGGATGAGGCCGCAACTTCAACTATCACTCTCTACAGTACACATCCCAATTTATTTTCCTCACCATGTCTGCTTCCATTAAGTGTAGTGGATTTTGAGGCGCTCCAAACGTGATTTTGTTAGTCTAAATGCTACATCATGATTTTTCATTTGCAGAGTTTCTCATAGTTGTTTAAGCAAGATATCAAGGGGCTAATGTTTTCCCATCTAATCCCTCTCATGAATAATTCTTCATAGATTGGTTCAGATGAGGGGGGGGGGGGTGGGGCATTGGCCCCCTCAGCTAAATAGCCCGGCCTCTGCTAACACGTTGGCATGTTGTTTGTGCTTGCAGGTATTACCCTACCCTTACAGATGGTCGTGAGCCTTCTTTGTGTACTCCAGAACGGTGCAATTATCTATAGGGCAGTCGCTCCACCAGCTGCTCGACTGTTGACCGCTCTCTACCTCTTGGACGCGGTGACCTATTACATATTCATTGAGCTGGTTAATGCAACCAATTTTTAGGTTTAGATGATTGCAAACATCCACATATGCATAAGCAAGGGACAGCTCATATCGAGTTTGTGGGTTTGGGGTCGCCGATATTGTACTTGATCTAAATTGACTGAAAATTTCGTGTCATAGGTGATGCTGGTGCTACTGCTTCTTGCCACTTCCTGCTCCTTGGCCGTGTCCGACTTGGTGGGCCGTTCCCTGGGCCAGTGCCACGTGCTCCCATTAGGTACCTGCAGTTTGTTCTTGGCAGCGGGAGTGCTGGCCTTCTTCGGGACGGCGACTAGCTTCCCGATGACGTGCTTCCGCCTGACACCTGCTCTCTACGCTGCCCAGCAGCACTACTACTTTTGGCAAAGCTAAATTTTTCAGTTTAATCCATTCATACCATATTTTTGGCGAAGCAAAATTTTTGGTGAGCTTCCATAAAGGGAATATTGTCTGAAACAGGGAGGACTGATGAAAACGCACAAGAAGCTTCTGTACGAGGTCCTAGCGTTGAATGGGATGCAACAAGGCCTGAATTCATGAAATTTGTTGGGGGGTGGGGATGAGGACAAAGGCTAATGTTTTCCCATCTAATCCCTCTTATGAACAATTCTTCATAGATTGCATCAGATGAGAGGGGGGGGGGGGGGGGGGGGGGATTGCCCCCCTCAGCTAAATAGTCCAGCCTTTGCTAACATGTTGGCATGTTGTTTGTGCTTGTAGTTACTACCTAGTTTACATCATAAGGTTGTAGTTTTCTAGAGCTGGTTGCTGGGCTAAGTTAATGCCTATTGGTTGCTTGGCCTCGAAAACTGCTTGATGAAAAGGCAAGCGGGACAGGCTTTTCTTTCTATCAATTTCATTAATCGATGCTTCTTCCTATTAACAGGCTTTTCTAGTTTGCACCATGGTGTCGAGGGCGGCTGTTGTGAGTGTGGTGATCGCCAGGTTCACCTGTTTCATCCTGTGCTTCTTCGCAATGCACTGTGTTTTGATGCCAGCAGACGTGGGATTTTCTGGTGTCAAGTAAGTTTGGTATACTCTACTCTATTCCGTATGCGGTACTATTGCTGTATTGTTGATCCATAATGTGTAGCAATCATATTGTTGATCTCATCTCTCCTTCTACCTTCCACATAATTAAGAAAAACAGAATTTGGAAGAAAGAAAGAAAGAAAGGATTTGGATATGAATTTGGACAAGGGAGATATTTTTGTGAACTTGGGAAAATAGAGAGAATTTTATAAAACTTGTTTGAGAATACTTGGAAGAAGTAAAATTCAAGCAAGTTGAATTTAATTTAAGCATGTTTGAATTTTAATCCCATTCGAATGAACTCTAAATGTGTTGAAATGTCCGGAGATGACCCTACACGTTAGATGTGATTTATGGGCAGATTTGGAACCTTTATGGAGAAAGTAAAAAAAAAATGCAACTCAATTTTACTAAAAGGTCTTAAAAGGAGCATTAGGAAGTTTAGTTGGATATAAAGGAAAGTTAAAGAATAGTGCAAATGTGTTATGGGTGGTTCCAAGTTAATGGAATATTGTTTTAGCTCCCTACTAATATTGGGAGGATATGTTACAAAGCCATGTGAATTCCTCAGTTTAAATGGATCAAAGATCCATACAATTTATTTATTTTAGTTGCAATTTTTTTAATGACACAATGGCATGATGAAAAGATGCAATGCAAAAATAAGATAACTCAAACAAAATAAGAGCAATCATGGAAGAGTCACAAGTTATCACATCAGCAATACTGCTGCTTGCAGTGACTTGCAAGATCAACGCTCGGGTTAAAGTAGCTAGGTGCTAGTACTAGCCCAGCGTGTGTCTGTCCAGGGCGTGTGAAATGAAGACACATGAATTGGACCAAAATGGTCTGGCAAAGTGACAACCTTTCTTTCCTATTTTTGAAGTACTGAGCCGGCACAACATCCTGAGATCGACAAAATTATCACAAGCGTCTCATAGTTGAGCAGAACATTTTCTCTCACTGAATCAATATCGTCAGAAAGATTGAAATAAATTCAATAAAATATGAGTGCCAACGTTAATTATATGACTTGAATCTGGTTCCAGCATAAAAAACAAACAAACCCTCTGACCTACACTCAATTCACCCCAGCCGTCTTTCTTACGGTACGTGCATATGCGTGTCCCTGCATTCTTGCCCCATGTCTCGGGTGCGCTTACGTACGGCGGGCCATGAAACGGAGATGTTAAAGAAAAAAACGGAGATGTTTTTGGGTACGCGGCATCCATGTTTGGTGACGGCACAAACATACACAACCAGCCACAACGTCCGGCATCGGACTGCGAAGTGCGTTCCACGGGGAGGCCACTCAGCTCAGCTCAGCCACAACACCCACTCCATCCATACATACGCACAGTATACGGCCAGTGTCATCTTCAACTTCCACCCATGTCACTTGTGCGGTCATCTTCAACTTCCACACAGTATACTCCTTCGATCCAGATTAATCGTTCCACAACTAGTACTCCTAACGAAATGCTTAAATGTGTTTGTGTTCCTACATGGTTTTATAGGATGTTGCCAATATTTTCATACTCCATGGGTCTAGCATAACCCTCTCATCCCTATGATCACGCTGTGTAGGATCACACAACTGAAGGAAATATGCCCTAGAGGCAATAATAAAGTTATTATTTATTTCCTTATTTCATGATAAATGTTTATTATTCATGCTAGAATTGTATTAACCGGAAACATAATACATGTGTGAATACATAGACAAACAGAGTGTCACTAGTATGCCTCTACTTGACTAGCTCGTTAATCAAAGATGGTTATGTTTCCCAACCATGGACAAAGAGTTGTTATTTGATTAACGGGATCACATCATTAGATGAATGATCTGATTGACATGACCCATTCCATTAGCTTAGCACCCGATCGTTTAGTATGTTGCTATTGCTTTCTACATGACTTATACATGTTTCTATGACTATGAGATTATGTAACTCCCGTGTGCTGGAGGAACACTTTGTGTGCTACCAAACGTCACAACGTAACTGGGTGATTATAAAGGTGCTCTACAGGTGTCTCCAAAGGTACATGTTGGGTTGACGTATTTCGAGATTAGGATTTGTCACTCCGATCATCGGAGAGGTATCTCTGGGCCCTCTCGGTAATGCACATCACTTAAGCCTTGCAAGCATTGCAACTAATGAGTTAGTTGCGGCATGATGTATTACGGAACGAGTAAAGAGACTTGCCGGTAACGAGATTGAACTAGGTATTGGATACCGACGATCGAATCTCGGGCAAGTAACATACCGATGACAAAGGGAACAACGTATGTTGTTATGCGGTCTGACCGATAAAGATCTTCGTAGAATATGTAGGAGCCAATATGGGCATCCAGGTCCCGTTATTGGTTATTGACCGGAGATTTGTCTCAGTCATGTCTGCATTGTTCTCGAACCGTAGGGTCCGCACGCTTAACGTTACGATGACAGTTATTATGAGTTTATGCATTTTGATGTACCGAAGTTAGTTCGGAGTCCCGGATGTGATCACGGACATGACGGGGAGTCTCGAAATAGTCGAGACATAAAGATTGATATATTGGATGACTATATTCGGACACTGGAAGCGTTCCGGGGAAGTTTCGGATAAAACCGGAGCACCGGGGGGTTACCGGAACCCCCCGGGGGGTTAATGGGCCTCATGGGCCTAAAGTGGAGAAGAGGAAGGGGCTGCCAGGGCAGGCCGCGCGCCCCCTCTCCCCCTAGTCCGAATTGGACAAGGAGGGAGGGGCGGCGCCCCCCTTTTTCCTTCTCTTCTCCCACCTCTCCTACTTGGACAAGGAAAGGGAGGGGAGTCCTACTCCCGGTAGGAGTAGGACTCCTCCTGCGCGCCTCCTCTAGGGCCGGCCGCACCCCCTCCCCTTGGATCCTTTATATACGGAGGCAGGGGGCACCCTAGAACACACAAGTTGATCATCGTGATCGTTCCTTAGCCGTGTGCGGTGCCCCCTTCCACCATATTCCACCTCGGTCATATTGTAGCAGCGCTTAGGCGAAGCCCTGCGACGGTAGAACATCAAGATCGTCACCACGCTGTCGTGCTGACGGAACTCATCCCCGAAGCTTTGCTGGATCGGAGCCCGGGGAGCGTCATCGAGCTGTACGTGTGCTAAGAACTCGGAGGTGCCGGAGTAACGGTGCTTGGATCGGTCGGATCGGGAAGACGTACGACTACTTCCTCTACGTTGTGTCAACGCTTCCGCTTCGGTCTACGAGGATACGTAGACAACACTCTCCCCTCTCGTTGCTATGCATCACCATGATCTTGCGTGTGCGTAGGAATTTTTTTGAAATTACTACGTTCCCCAACAGTGGTATCAGAGCCTAGGTTTTATGGTTTGATGTTATGCGCACGAGTAGAACACAAGTGAGTTGTGGGCGATATAAATCATACTGCTTACCAGCATGTCATACTTTGGTTCGGCGATATTGTTGGACGAAGCGGCCCGGACCGACATTATGCGTACGCTTACGCGAGACCGGTTCTCCCGACATGCTTTGTACATAGGTGGCTTGCGGGTGACAGTTTCTCCAACTTTAGTTGAACCGAGTGTGGCTACGCCGAAGGTTAAAATAGCACCAACTTGACAAACTATCGTTGTGGTTTTGATGCGTAGGTAAGATTGGTTCTTGCTTAAGCCCGTAGCAGCCACGTAAAAATTGCACAAACAAAGTAGAGGACGTCTAACTTGTTTTTGCAGGGCATGTTGTGATGTGATATGGTCAAGACATGATACTAAATTTTATTGTATGAGATGATCATGTTTTGTAACCGAATTATCGGCAACTGGCAGGAGCCATATGGTTGTCGCTTTATTGTATGCAATGCAATCGCGCTGTAATGCTTTACTTTATCACTAAGCGGTAGCAATAGTCGTGGAAGCATAAAAGTGGTGAGACGACAACGATGCCGCAATGGAGATCAAGGTGTCGCGCCGGTGACGATGGTGATCATGACGGTGCTTCGGAGATGGAGATCACAGGCACAAGATGATGATGGCCATATCATATCACTTATATTGATTGCATGTGATGTTTATCTTTTATGCATCTTATCTTTCTTTGATTGACGGTAGCATTATAAGATGATCTCTCACTAAATTATCAAGAAGTGTTCTCCCTGAGTATGCACCGTTGCGAAAGTTCTTCGTGCTGAGACACCACGTGATGATCGGGTGTGATATGCTCTACGTTCAAATACAACGGGTGCAAAACAGTTGCACACGTGGAATACTCAGGTTATACTTGACGAGCCAAGCATATACATATATGGCCTCGGAACACGGAGACCGAAAGGTCGAGCGTGAATCATATAGTAGATATGATCAACATAGTGATGTTCACCATTGAAACTACTCCATCTCATGTGATGATCGGACATGGTTTAGTTGATTTGGATCACGTGATCACTTAGAGGATTAGAGGGATGTCTATCTAAGTGGGAGTTCTTAAGTAATATGATTAATTGAACTTGAATTTATCATGAACTTAGTCCTGGTAGTATTTTTCAAATCATGTTGTAGATCAATAGCTCGCGTTGTTGCTTCCCTGTGTTTATTTTGATATGTTCCTAGAGAAAAACTGTGTTGAAAGATGTTAGTAGCAATGATGCGGATTGGATCCGTGATACGAGGTTTATCCTTATTGCTGCACAGAAAAATTATGTCCTTGATGCACCGCTAGGTGACAGACCTATTGCAGGAGCAGATGCAGACGTTATGAACGTTTGGCTAGCTCAATATGATGACTACTTGATAGTTTAGTGCACCATGCTTAACGGCTTAGAATCGGGACTTCAAAGACGTTTTGAACGTCATGGACCATATGAGATGTTCCAGGAGTTGAAGTTAATATTTCAAGCAAATACCCGAGTTGAGAGATATGAAGTCTCCAACAAGTTCTATAGCTAAAAGATGGAGGAGAATCGCTCAACTAGTGAGCATGTGCTCAGATTGTCTGGGTACTACAATCGCTTGAATCAAGTGGGAGTTAATCTTCCAGATAAGATAGTGATTGACAGAATTCTCTAGTCACCATGACCAAGTTAGTAGAACTTCGTCATGAACTATAGTATGCAAGGGATGACGAAAACGACTCCCGAGCTTTTCATGATGATGAAATCGATTGAGGTAGAAATCAAGAAAAACATCAGGTGTTGATGGTAGACAAGGCCACTAGTTTCAAGAAAAGGGCAGAGGGAAGAAGGGGAACTTCAAAAAGAACAGCAAGCAAGTTGCTGCTCAAGTGAAGAAGCCCAAGTCTGGACCTAAGCCGGAGACTGAGTGCTTCTACTGCAAAGGGACTGGTCACTGGAAGCAGAACTACCCCAAGTGATTGGCAGATAAGAAGGATGGCAAGGTGAACATAAGTATATTTGATATACATGTTATTGATGTGTACTTTGCTAGTGTTTATAGCAACCCCTCAGTATTTGATACTAGTTCAGTTGCTAAGATTAGTAACTCGAAACGGGAGTTGCAGAATAAACAGAGACTAGTTAAGGGTGAAGTGACGATGTGTGTTGGAAGTGGTTCCAAGATTGATATGATCATCATCGCACACTCCCTATAAATTCGGGATTAGTGTTAAACCTAAATAAGTGTTATTTGGTGTTTACGTTGAACATGAATATGATTTGATCATGTTTATTGTAATACGGCTATTCATTTAAGTAAGAGAATAAATTGTTGTTCTGTTTACATGAATAAAACCTTATATGGTTACACACCCAATGAAAATAGTTCATTGGATCTCGATCATAGTGATACACATAATCATAATATTGAAACCAAAAAATGCAAAGTTAATAATGATAGTGCAACTTATTTGTAGCACTGCTGCTTAGGTCATATTGGTGTAAAGCGCATGAAGAAACTCCATGCTGATGGGCTTTTGAAATCACTTGATTATGAATCAGTTGATGCTTGCGAACCATGCCTCATGGACAAGATGACTAAGACTCTGTTCTTCGGAACAATGGAGCGAGCAACAGATTTGTTGGAAATCATACATACTGATGTATGTGGTCCGATGAATATTGAGGCTCGCGATAGGTATCATTATTTTCTGATCTTCACAGATGATTTGAGCAGATATGAGTATATCTACTTGATGAAACATAAGTCTGAAACATTTGAAAAGTTCAAAGAATTTCAGAGTGAAGTGGAGAATCATCGTAACAAGAAAATAAGGCTTCTACGATCTGATCGCGGAGACAAATATTTGAGTTACGAGTTTGGTCTTCAATTAAAACAATGTGGAATAGTTTCACAAATTCGTGCCACCCGGAACACCACAGCATAATGGTGTGTCCGAACGTCATAGCCGTACTTTATTAGATATAGTGCAAATCTACGATGTTTCTTACCGATTTACCACTATCGTTTTTGAGGTTATGCATTAAAGACAGCTGCATTCACGTTAAAAAGGGGGCACCATCTAAGTCCGTTGAGATGACACAATCTGAACTGTGGTTTAGCAAGAAACCAAAGTTGTCGTTTCTTAAAGTTTGGGGTTGTGATGCTTATGTGAAAAAGTTTCATCCTGATAAGCTCAAAACCAAATCGGAGAAATATGTCTTCATAGGATACCCAAAAGGAGACAGTTGGGTATACCTTCTATCACAGATTCTAAGGCAAGACATTCGTTGCTTATAATGGATCCTTTCTAGAGAAGAAGTTTCTCTCGAAAGAAGTGAGTGGGAGGAAAGTAGAACTTGATAAGGTAATTGTACCTTCTCCCTTATTGGAAAGTAGTTCATCACAGAAATCTGTTCCTGTGACTACTACACCAATTAGTGAGGAAGCTAATGATGATGATCATAAAACTTCAGATCAAGTTACTACCGAATCTCATAAGTAAACCAGAGTGAGATCCGCACCAAAGTGGTACAGTAATCCTGTTCTGGAAGTCATGTTACTAGACCATGACGAACTTGCGAACTATGAGGAAGCGATGATGAGCCCAGATTCCGCAAAATGGCTTGAGGCCATGAAATCTAAGATGGGATTCATGTATGAAAACAAAGTATGGACTTTGGTTTAATTGCCCGATGATCGGCAAGCCATAGAAAATAAATGGATCTTCAAGAGGAAGACGGACGTTGATAGTAGTGTTACTATCTACAAAGTTAGAATTGTCGCAAAAGGTTTTTGACAAGTTCAAAGTGTTGACTACAATGAGAGTTTCTCACTCGTATCTATGCTTAAGTCTGTCCGAATCATGTTAGCAATTGCCGCATTTTATGAAATCTGGCAAATGGATAAATAAAACTGCATTCCTTAATGGATTTCTTAAAAAAGAGTTGTATATGATGCAACCAGTAGGTTTTGTCAATCATAAAGGTGCTAACAAAATATGCAAGCTCCAGCGATTCATCTATGGACTGGTGCAAGCATCTCAGAGTTGGAATACACGCTTTGATAAGTTGATCAAAGCATATAGTTTTATACAGACTTGCGGTGAAGCCTGTATTTACAAGAAAGTGAGTGGGAGCACTACAACATTTCTGATAAGTATATGTGAATGACATATTGTTGATCGGAAATAATGTAGAATTATTCTGTAAAGCATAAATGAGTGTTTGAAATGAGTTTTTCAAAGAAAGACTTCGGTGAAGCTGCTTACATATTGAGCATCAAGATCTATAGAGATAGATCAAGACGCTTGATAAGTTTTTTTCAATAAATACATACCTTGACAAGATTTTGAAGTAGTTCAAAATGGAACAGTCAAAGAAAGAGTTTCTTGCCTATGTTACAAGGTGTGAAATTGAGTAAGACTCAAAGCCGACCACGGCAGAAGATAGAAAGAGAATGAATGTCATTCCCTATGCCTTGGTCATAGGTTCTATAAAGTATGCCATGCTGTGTACCAGATCTATTGTATACCCTACCACTGAGTTTGGCAAGGGAGTACAATAGTGATCTAGGAGTAGTTCACTGGACAGCGGTCAAAATTATCCTTCGTGGAATAAGGATATCTTTCTCGATTATGGAAGTGAAAAAAGGTTCGTCGTGAAGGGTTACGCCGATGCAAGTTTTGACACTAATCTAGATGACTCTAAGTCTCGGTCTAGATACATATTAAAAGTGGGAGCAATTAGCTAGAGTAGCTCCATGCAGAGCATTGTTGACATAGAAATTTGCAAAATACATGCGGATCTGAATGTGGCAGACCCGTTGACTAAGATTCTCTCACAAGCAAAACATGATCACACCTTTGTACTCTTTGGGTGTTAATCACATAGCGATGTGAACTAGATTACTGAATCAAGTAAACCCTTTGGGTGTTGGTCACATAGCGATGTGAACTATGGGTGTTAATCACATGGTGATGTGAACTATTGCTGTTAAATCACATGACGATGTGAACTAGATTATTGACTCTAGTGCAAGTGGGAGACTGAAGGAAATATGCCCTAGAGGCAATAATAAAGTTATTATTTATTTCCTTATTTCATGATAAATGTTTATTATTCATGCTAGAATTGTATTAACCGGAAACATAATACATGTGTGAATACATAGACAAACAGAGTGTCACTAGTATGCCTCTACTTGACTAGCTCGTTAATCAATGATGGTTATGTTTCCCAACCATGGACAAAGAGTTGTTATTTGATTAACGGGATCACATCATTAGATGAATGATCTGATTGACATGACCCATTCCATTAGCTTAGCACCCGATCGTTTAGTATGTTGCTATTGCTTTAGGAAGGGGCTGCCAGGGCAGGCCGCGCGCCCCCTCTCCCCCTAGTCCGAATTGGACAAGGAGGGAGGGGCGGCGCCCCCATTTTTCCTTCTCTTCTCCCTCCTCTCCTACTTGGACAAGGAAAGGGAGGGGCGGCGCCCCCCTTTTCCTCCTGCGCGCCTCCTCTAGGGCCGGCCGCACCCCCCCTTGGATCCTTTATATACGGAGGCAGGGGCCACCCTAGAACACACAAGTTGATCATCGTGATCGTTCCTTAGCCGTGTGCGGTGCCCCCTTCCATCATATTCCACCTCGGTCATATTGTAGCAGCGCTTAGGCGAAGCCCTGCGACGGTAGAACATCAAGATCGTCACCACGCCGTCGTGCTGACGGAACTCATCCCCGAAGCTTTGCTGGATCGGAGCCCGGGGAGCGTCATCGAGCTGTACGTGTGCTAAGAACTCGGAGGTGCCGGAGTAACGGTGCTTGGATCGGTCGGATCGGGAAGACATACGACTACTTCCTCTACGTTGCGTCAACGCTTCCGCTTCGGTCTACGAGGGTACGTAGACAACACTCTCCCCTCTCGTTGCTATGCATCATCATGATCTTGCGTTTGCGTAGGAATTTTTTTGAAATTACTACGTTCCCCAACAACAACGTGTCATGATACTTGATAAGGCATCGTTGTCCCAGACGAGTAGGCCTCCTGACAATTGCAAACTTTGCTTGTAGCACTCCAAATACCCTTTCGATATTATTCCTCTTAGATTTTTGCGGCTTGGAAAAAAAAAGCACGTCTCCTGCTCTTGGGCCTAAAGAGCAACCTTTCTCATACCAATGGACATTCATCGTGAAGTTGTAAGGTGAAGAAGTATGAACAGCTAGTATTTGAAACAGATGACATCTCTGCAACACACTATTGTCATTGTGAGATCTAGGAACAAATCCGAAGTAGCAATGCCAGATTTTTGGGGCTAACATCTTCCAAAATCATGGTTGCATCCTTCAATGCCTGGTAAATTGGTCGTGCCAAGACGCGGGGCAATTCTTTCGCTTCTAGTACATAAACTCAACACTCCCTACCATCCCAGGCCAACCTTTTGCTTCATGCATCGCTAGAAGCATGGCCGTGTCCATGGCATTCGGTGCTCGCAGATATTGCAGTACATAAACATGCACTACAATTTCAGCGAACACTTTCATGCACCTGATGATTGTATCTTCAACCATTCGAAGAGTGCCATAGCATGAATCGGCAGGAGAACCATATGAAAGCATTCGAAGTGTTGTGGTCACCTTATGAAAAGGGAAAAATCGAGGAGACTGTTGACATTTGCCCGTTGTTGAGAAAAAGGTTCACCATCGGGAGTTTGTAATGTCATTTTTTATTTTTTTATGTTCGTTGTACTATCATGATTGATGATGAATAGAATGAAAGCTTTTCCGCAAATATAAATGAATAATGGAAATGGTACCGCTGAGACAACTCTAGCAGACCCCGCATCTCACCCCGGCCCGCAAAATAACCTCCAAAATGTGGGTCGCGGCGGGAAAACATGCCCGATCAGACCCCGCATCCCGCCCCGGCCCGCAAATATTTTTGCGGGGCGCGGAAAATCTTCTCCCTCAACCTCTATCTTCACGGGCTGGGAGGCCGACCCGAGCTCAACCCTATCCGCAGCGAGATTTGGCGGGAGGGACATTTCCGCGCGCCCTTTTCCGCTCCCCCACCCTCCGCCACCATTGCCCCGTCTCCGCACGCTTCGGTGCTCCCTCCCTAGCCGTCCCTCGCCACCATTGACGACCCCATGCTGCCCCCCGTCACCGTCGAGGTCGCACACGCTCCTTCCCCACGGGCGGATCTCGTTGCCGGCCATGTTGGCCCCGCCGTCGTCACCCAAGCAAACGTCGCGCCTGCCCGCAAGCGGCAGGGCAACGTGGTCGTGCAGGGCGGGAATCCGGCTGCCCCCGCCGCGATGGCCCGTGCTCCGGGCGCCAACGCGGCAACGCGATCCCGGTCGGCGGCGGAGAAGGTCGGCAAGGTCGCGGGCGTAAATCGGAGGAAGATTCCGGCTACAAAGAAGCGACCTTCTTCATCATCTCACTCCATCCCACTGCAAGGAGGTTTCTCCGGCGATGTCGTTCAACGGTGTCGCTCCCCCCGCAAGCGAGGTGTTCGACGAAATGGCCAGAAGGTATGCGTCTTCGGCCATGGCGATTTCCTTTCATTTTTCGCCATTATCCTTGATAGATCGTGACTTGTTATTGTTCGCTATAGCGGTGGTTCAAACAATGCAACAACCGAGTTCGTGAACTTGTTGGGCACGAACGCGGTTGACATTGATCAAGCCCCTTTCGCCGCATTCGACTACAATGAAACGGAGGCCGGCGTGGATGATCATGGTTGTGAGGATGAATTGAAGGAGATCGAAGCGGAAGCGTATGAGCGATCGCAAACAAAAACAGGGAAAAGCATAAGATCGAAGAACTACACGATCTTGGAAGATCAAGTTTTGATCAAAGCATGGAGTGCGGTGTCTCTTGATGCATGCACGGGAACTTCTCAAACCGCCAACAGATATTGGTAAAGGATCGAAAATCAATACTTCCGCATTATGGCAAAGCATCCCAATAAGACTCCATGCACATTTCAGTCGCTTCAAGGGCATTGGGAGAATATCAAACCAATGTGCAACTGTTGGGCAGCTTGCTTAGAGTAAGTACACAATGCACCTCCAAGTGGCACCGTGAAGTCCGACAACGTGAGTTTGTTTTGCCTTTGTTCAAGTTGTGCATCATCATATTTGCATCATGGAAAATGATTGCATCACTTTGTTCACATTTTGTAGGACATGATTGCTCAACATAGATACAAGAACATGGAAGCTTCGGAAGGCAAATTCTTCAAACTAGAGCATTGTTGGGAGTTGCTCCAAAATTGCGAGAAGTGGAAGTTGATCGACAAAGAGTCCCCGCCAAAGAGAGGCTCACTTACAAACATGGATAAAGATGAGGATGATGATGGCCCAAGAAATTTGCACAAGCCCGAAGGCGACAAGAAGATCAAGGAGAAGATGAAGAGAGAGCAAGAAGCATCGAGCTTGAGGGAGAAGATTGATGCCATGGTGCAATCAAACAAGTCAATGTTGTTGAAGTCGTTGGAGATCAAGCAAGAATTGACCGAGAAGAAGGCAAAGGAGAAGCAAGAAAAGTGGCAATTGCTCAAAGAAGAGGGGTTGCGCAAAGCTGCCATTGAGGAGAGAAGAGCACGCGCTGCAGAAAACAAAGCCATGTCCAAGCTGCTCGCCGAAGAGAACAAGATCATGTCAATGAACCGCAATGACATGGACGATCTCATCAAAACATGTCATGATATGGCAAGGAGAGAAATCTTGAAGAGGAGAATGGTGGCGTTGGCCGGTGCGTGCTACAGTTCCGAAGATGTTTTCTCCGCTCCATATGGTGTCAATGTTGATGATTTCGGTGCGGGAGTTGGAACAAACGCAGAAGGTGGCTTCGGTGGCAGCGATGAACTTCAAGATGGACTCGTGGTGCGGAGTAGAGATCGACCAAGATGATGCCAGACATGGGCGCAAACTTTTCTTGTAGAGCCCTCCTTTTGCGTTTGCCGTAATGAACTTGGCTTTTATTTGCGCGTAAAACTATGATATGTTATTTGAATTTAAACTTGTTTGTGAAACCCTATGTCAAATGCGAGACTTATAGTTTTTCTGTTTACAGGTCGTCGCGATGATGCACGAAGAGAACACACAAAAGCCGACTCGTAGAAAAACATATTCCGCGAATATATTTTTATGCGGGTCTGTTTGATGGGTCTGCATCTGTGGCTGTCTGCGCCGGCTCACAAAAGCATTTTGCAGTCCGACGAAATACGGGGTCTGCTAGAGTTGCTCTGAGTTTGTCCATGTAAAAGCAAAGTTTGTGTTGAAAAGCAGAGTACCCGAGCAGAGGACGAATATACTGGTGGGTGCCTTCTCGTGCGATGAGCTGTATTCGCTGGCTGTTTTGGGTTGCGTTGCATGAGCGGTTGGTTCTCCCGCGTATTCTTGTGCACTCCCGTGCCACGCGTCGTGCCGCCATTGGGGGCCCTGGATTAGGCTCGTTCCCCCACTCTCACCCCACGCCTCTCGCTGGCCACCTTCGACTCCCTCCCCAGTTCTCTTCTCCCGACACTCCAACCCCGCCATGGCGGAGCGCCTCGCGGCATCGGCCTCCCTGCTCCCTAGTGCGGCCTCGCCTTCCTCGTCGACCCGCCGCGCCACCGTCGCCTCCGGGCTCCGGCTCCGCCCGTCGCCCTCGCGCTTCTCACAGGTCCGTCGGTCGGTTCTCTTATCTTCCTGCCTAGTTCGATTGGACTTACCGATGCCAAGCAGCTTGCTAACGTGGCTGGTACCGAACTACATAGGCTGCAAGCAGAGGGCGCGGTGTCGCTGGCGCCGCCGGGGTGGTGCCACGGCTGCGGGTGGTCCGATGCATGGCGGCGTCGGAGGCCGCGCAGCTCAAGAGCGCGCGGGAGGACATCAAGGAGATCCTCAAAACCACCTACTGCCACCCTATCCTGGTATGTACATACTCTGTAGTCCTGCTCTCTGCATACTGTTCAGCTCTACTCTCTGGGTTGCAAATCGATCATCGTATTCCTGCTAACAAACTGGCAGTATATTGCATTGCATACCGAAACTGCAGCAGAGCAAAGTCTGAGCGCTCAGAGCATCTCTATCAGATCGCTCAAAAATCATCTTACTACCATTACTGAATCAAAAATTTAACTTGTCTCCCTCAAATGTTTTCTTCACTTGCCGATTTATGAGCGCAAAAGTAGGGACACGCTCGTCCTCCGCCACTCGTCCGCTGGCGGTGGCGGCGGCGAAACCGGGGATTGTTGGGCTGGCCGCCGGCCGCTGCCTGGCATTGATCCCAACGGGCGACGACGAAAACAGTTGGTGCGCCACGCCGCAGCCACCCGTGCCTCTGTTGTTTCTAGTCCGCGGGGCACTCGGCAGCGTCTTTTTGAAGGAGCAGGTGTTCACCTGTGTGCTTTGCTTCTTGGAATCTTGGCATCATTGAAGCTATCAAAAAGAGTTGAGATGAGTACTTCACAGAGGGGCCACATGATCAATGCTCCGATTAGTGTGCTCGCCTTGGATCGATTCACAGTTGTTGCCAACAAGCAAAGTCTCCGTGTGCGTCTGCGTGCACCAGCAGGCGGCATGGGTATTGTTTGTTGTCAGTATAGTCTTATCAGCAGCCGAGGGGCACAACTCTGGAAAAAATAAAAGGAAGGCTCCCAACGAAAGTACCTGTGTGTGTGTGCTCTCTGTCGTTGCTCTGTTTTTTTGTTCTACCCTGCCCTCATCAGAGAAGAGATTCACTGAGCTGCGAAATGAGTCCACCGACAAACGTGCGTAGGGAGACAGATGAGGGGTAGCAGCTCACCAGGATTCACTACGAGATACAACAACAACCCAGGAGAGGCTCCCTAACACTTACAGGAGTGAAGGGTGCAATACCATTGATACCTGATGGAGATGAGCATAATTGTGATGCATGTCAATTCTGTCAGATGATATGAAACAAGTGTCTTCTTGCAGAAATGAGTGAAGGGAGGATATCGTCAATTCTAGGACACAAACCTAAAAATCCCGATCATCATATACATGTCGTCACATATCGTATGCAGGTGCTAAAACTTTCTATTATGTTCAGGTCCGTTTGGGATGGCATGATTCGGGTACATATGACAAAAATATTGAGGAGTGGCCACAGAGAGGTGGAGCCGACGGAAGCTTAAGATTTGATCCTGAGTTGAGTCATGGAGCCAATGCTGGTATTTTGTCATGCTAATTTCCTCAAACCTTGTACCTTGCCAAGTGTAGGGTAGTAGCTAAACCACTTGGATGTCTTGTTGCCAGGTCTTACTAGTGCTTTAAAGCTTATTCAACCAATCAAGGACAAATACCCAGGTATCACCTATGCTGATTTGTTCCAGTTGGCGAGTGCTACAGCAATTGAGGTTTCAGCCTTTCCTCTGCTCAAGTATCTTACTAGGTTATTCTGTCAGAATGACCCATAGATTCTATGCATGTACTAATTTCTTTTGTCAATCCCATTCCAGGAAGCCGGTGGCCCGAAACTTCCGATGAAATATGGGCGGGTAGATATCACAGCACCTGAGCAGTGTCCACCTGAGGGGAGGCTTCCTGGTCAGTGTTTCTGACAAATTCATGATTTTAGGAGCGACGTCGTCTTCTGCGTTTAAATGTCTGAATTTGCAATTTGGGAGAGTACTTATCAAGGTGAATAAACTGACTGGTGTTAAATGCGTATGTTACACAGATGCTGGCCCACGTTTACCTGCTGAACACCTTAGGGAGGTATTCTATAGGATGGGCCTTGATGACAAGGTGTGGGACGATGCGAGGAACTTGAAAAAAAAACATGTCTGCCCGCTTGTTGCTGATAACTTGAGGTGTTTGTGCAGGAAATTGTCGCATTGTCCGGAGCACATACACTTGGAAGGTCACGCCCTGACAGGAGTGGCTGGGGAAAGCCAGAAACAAAATATACAGTATGTTTTTTCAATTAAGAGTCAAAACTCAAAACCCAAATCGTGCTTTAAATATCTGTGCAACCTTGTTCTTACTTGATTATGATTAGTTTCAACTGGTAGCCAATCATCTGGCCAAATCTAAGCTCTTAATTTTACTGCGTGTCTACAGAAGGATGGGCCTGGTGAACCTGGAGGGCAATCATGGACGGCTGAATGGTTGAAGTTTGATAACAGCTACTTCAAGGTAGGCTCCCTTTCTTTCATGCTTTGCCGATCAAAATTTTGATTGGAGTGTCGATCATTTGAGGTGTCAACAATGGTTTCAGGACATAAAAGAGCAAAGGGATCAAGAGCTTCTAGTATTGCCTACAGATGCTGCACTATTTGATGACCCATCATTCAAGGTAAACCTCATTGCTCTCACTTTATGGTTGGTGATGCTGCTATGAAATAGCAATATCTAAATTCACCTTTCATGGACACGCAGGTATATGCAGAGAAGTACGCAGAGGACCAGGAGGCATTCTTCAAAGACTACGCCGAAGCCCATGCTAAACTGAGCAACCTTGGTGCAAAGTTTGACCCTCCTGAGGTGAGCCCGCCATCCTCCCATGTCCATGCCTAGAGAGCAAACGCGGCAGAAAGGAAAGTTCAGATCTTTAGGCTCTTGCATTCCACATGTACTTCTTCTAGCTGCTCAAGTTTTGGTAAAACCTGACGCATGGTTTGATATTGCCCTGAAGGGATTCTCGTTGGACGATGACAAGGGTGCCGTGGCAACTGAAGAGAAGGTGGTTGCTGATCCAGCACCAGCGAGTGATACTAATAGCACAGGACCACAGCCAGAGCCCTTCGTTTCCGCCAAATACTCTTACAAGAAGGTTTACATTTATACACGCTATGCCTGGCTCTAAGATGTTTGGACGCAGCATGCTAGTCAAGTTGTGTGCCAAAATTTAAAAATGGGTGGCTCTGTGAGTATCTTTGAAATATTTGGAAATTGTTTGTGTGTGAATTTTTGCAGAGAGAGTTGTCCGATACGATGAAGCAGAAGATCAGAGCCGAATACGAGGGCCTTGGAGGCAGCCCAAATAAGCCTATGAAGTCCAACTACTTCCTCAACATTATGATCGTGATCGCAGGATTAGCATTCTTGACGTCTCTGACCGGGAACTAAGATCAGTGATCTAATGTTCTTTTTCACATGTTGTAATTAACCATTTTCCAGGGACTGGTCGACATGCAAGATGACCAGTGCAAATACTTTTGGTCATCTTACGTTGTCTTAAGTTTTCATCATTCAAAGTAAAGTGAGGCAAACCTATTAAATTGCTGGAAACCATGGGATGTTTCTGACTTTTTTTTGTTGCCTTGGTCATCTTATGTTGTCTTGACTTTTTTTGTTGCATTTGTCTTTTAAAAATATAGTGATATTTTTTGCAGCCTTTTTTTGACAAACCATGGGAAATTATTTGAATGATGTTGCATGCATACAATAAAGATATTTCAGTGTGTTTGAAATGTTGCAACATTTAATATTTATGTCTAATAAATTCCCTAGCTGAGCATTGTGGAAACGAATATCAGAGATGGGCCTACATATCATCCTCTCCTGCCCCCTGGAATGGATATATTGCCCTAGTGGTATAAGATAGTGTGGTTGCCGGGCTATAAGGAATCATCAACACAGGCCCACCTACCCTTACTTTTTATCAAAAGAGAAATGGTCTCCAAGAGAAACTATCATGATCAAAAGATCCTCTAATGCCCAAAGTGCGACGTGGCACAAAAATACATAGTGCAAACCTATAGAGGACAGTAAAAGTACACTAATAAAACTCAGGAAAGAATAAGTAAAAGTACCCTCAAACAAGTATTAACAGACTAGTACTGTGTAAATTTGGAAATTGCAGAGGGTAATATTGCATTTGAGATTGTAATACCGACAAGAGTAAAACCAGTACATGTTAGTAGGTGTATAGAGAGTGCAGTGGAAAAGCATATACTGCAGGCCACAAACACTACAAGTACATGATGGACATATATCCCAACAAATAATTAACCTACTAGTGATTATCATTCACCTACTATCATGGCTATAGCCATGGCCTCCCACTGGTTGTTCAAGCTAACCATGACAAACAGTGGCGGACCTAGAATGTCTGCCTTGCGGGTGCCACAGTTCAGAATTTGCACTAAACATCATCATAATCTCAACAAATAGTTCTAAAATTGCATTAACTCCCTAGATCTTAGTGTTACATTCATAGTAAATTTTAGTTTACAGTTTTGGAGGGGGGTGCCATGGCACCCAGGGCACCCCCACTAGATGCGCTCCTGATGACAAACCTATATACATATCATACATGAACATTTCAGTAGCGTGTTTCATGGAATTGAGCCATAAGCTTACACCTACAATGGTTGAAGAACAGACTTTACTTTGGACGAGGTACTAGGTTGCGATGAATTGCACATATGCTGGAACTAAAATGAAGGATTTGATGGGAACTGTGGTTTCAGGATCTGTTGGTAACTGTTGGCAGACTGAAGAATATCAGTAGAAGAATCTATCATAAACTAGTGCCGGTACAAGAATCTATCATGAAATCAAGTGAATGACTGACATGGTTACGTGTATTAATGCACAATAAGAGATGAAACGGATATGTAAATGTTGTCTTGAGTCGAACAATGCTACTAGCATATAAGCACATAATGACGCCTTCCCTTTTTGCCAAACCCACAGAATGGCTAATTCACACAAAACAAATTCAAAACAAGGAACACATAGATACTGAAGGATCACCACGACCGCTGGTGGACCATCTCTGTTTCTCACAAATTCCCTTGGTACTCCTACACCCGAGATCTGAATACCTCCATTTTCTGAACCATAATCCTCCCGTCTGACCACACGGATCCTTGCCATAGCTGATAGGCCACACTGAAGAGGATCCACGTACATATTTCCATGGCTGGATAAAACAAAATACTTAAAGAAAGGAATAAATAGATAACACACAAAGTTTCTACCAAAATGCAGGTACCAAATTTCAGTTCCTGCTTTTCCTGATCCACGGAGCTTCAGTCACAGAAAGTGTTCGTAGAACAGAAAGTAAAATACAGAACAACAATCAGTTAAAACGGTTCTTTTGTTTGCTAGTATCTACCTCCCGGCAGAAAATACATCAATCAAATATGAAGAGGGACAGAAGCTCAGATTTGCACAGCATACTGTGGATAGCAAAACTTAACAGTGTAGCAGAGGACATGCTGGTGGTGGTGTTTGAATTGCTTAACTAAACTCAGAACAAAAACTCTGCGCTATCATCAATCTATCGCTGCCACCGAGGTGGAAAATCCATAATACAACCAAGTAGTCGATCACAATCCAGCTGAGAACACGGAAATCGTCCCCCTTTTGCTGGAGAAGAAATTACCACTAGTATCTGGAACGAGGAGGGCGACCTGCAGCTCGAATCGATTCCAAGCGCGTGATCCTGTGGCTTGGCTAGGGCTTGGCGGGATCCGGGCTGGGGTGGGAGTCTGCTCCTCCGGCTCCGGCCGCAGCTGCGCGCTTGCGGGCGATGAAGGCCTCCAAGACCTCGCGGCGCCGGGCGGCCTTGGCGCGCGAGGGCTCGATGTTGGCGTAGGAGAGGCGGGCGGCGACGGCGATGAGGACGGCCCCGGTGAGGAAGAGGCCGGCCGTGGCGGCGCGCTGCCGCCGGGTCGCCGTGTACTGCAGCCACACCATCGCCTCCTAACAGTAATCCAGGATGGAACACGGGATGGACACGTTGGCGCAAAAGGGATGTGAAGACGGACTACGAGTACTACGTCTTGGCATGTCGAGGAGGCTTCAGATTCAGAGAGCAGAGCAGAGCAAAGGGCAAGAATGAGATTGTTCGGCTTCAAATTAAGCAGCTCGCATCATGAATTCATGTATGGACTAATTGCAGCACGCACGCATCAACTGAACTAAACATTGTGTCTAATTGATCCAGCCCATCGACGACTGACTTGAGGCAATGTCAACGGTGGCGCTGCTGCTGCTGCCGTGGGCGCTGGGCGAGCCGGCGGGGACGCCGTCGTCGTCTTGACCGCCTCTTCTGCTGCCGGTGCCAGCGTAGTCGTCCTCCTCGGCGATGGGGTCGAGGCAGCTCTCTGCTGCTTGGCGGAGGAGGAGTCTCTGCAGGTGCACCACGTGGCGGGTTTCCGGCGGGGCCGCCTCGTCAGCGGCGAAGCGGCCGAGCGTGCAGGATCTCTTGGCGGGGGCCATGATGACTACACTGGTGGTTGTCTTCTTGCGTGATCAGTTCTAGTTGCAGAGAGGTTTCTTGGCCTGCTGCTGCAGCTGTGCGGTGGTGATGGTGCACCGTGGGTTAAGCAGAACAGAGCAGCTCTGTTTGTTTATATAAAGCCGGCGAGGCGAGGCGGGCCGGAGACTGACGGAGTGGTACCGTACCGGAGCACGCGATCGATGGACGATTTGTGGCCACCCGCATTGGCGCGTGCGCGCGTAGCTTCCGGGTAGGTGCTGATTGTTGGGTCACCAGTCGCCCTCGCTTGCACCATTTCTCAGCAAGTATCTTGTCTCCTCTTGTCCGATCGTGCCACGTACGCACACCGTCTCTTCTACCTCGGCCACTCCTCTGCGTCAATCATATATTCACATGCACGTGGACGTGCTACACATTACATGGCCTAACTCGCCGTTTCAGGCACGGACATGCAAAAACGTGCTTAATTACTTCTTCTCAATTATATACTCACTTCCAACTTTATACTAAACCAGCCTTAATTAATATGCACGAAAAGCTCACCTGTTTTGGCCTAATTGAGCCATATAGCTCCGGTTAATTGATCGATTCACAATCACAATCACAATCTTGAAAAATCCAAAATCTTGGCCCCTCCTCACTTTTTCAAAACAAACTGCCCCCTCTTGTTGTAGCTTTTATTTTTAATTTCTGCTACTCACTGCTCAGCTCACCTAGCTCTCTTGCAAAAATTCACGATGCTACTAGGCACTAGTACGCCTACAAAAAGTGACATAAAACTTATTTTGAACCAAAAAGCATCTAGAAACAGAGCGTGCGTGCGTACACGTTCATGGTTGGTTGCTTGTACGCCCACGTGTTTTGCGAGATGCATGAACAAAATCTCCTACGTACGTGTGTGTATCTTTGTTAGGTACCGTTCCATTGCTGCAAAATACAAAGAAACCCTCCCAAACCCTAGCGCCTTTGTTAGGTGCATTCACACCTTCATCAAAATGAGCCAAGGCCGCACCTTAATTTTATGTCAAGAAAAGCACATGGTTTTCGTCTGCTGTTTGTTTTGCGGGAACTGGGCAATAGTCAGATGGTAGGGCCGCACCTGACACATATCTATCCACTAGGGTTTAAGTCTTGTTAGGAGCGAATTTTCGGCACGTCAACTAGGTGCCTTCACTTACATAAATTTCCACATGGCTTCATTGCTGCCAGGTTTGTATTTTTTTTTTTGTAGGTCTTTAAATCAAGAAACTGATTTTTTTGGGGATGATTTCATACATCGACCTATATCGTGTCATTAACAACAAAAACACTCCTCATCAGCGTAACTCACCAAACACGTATCCGTTAGTGTCAAACGATGAGGACATATATGCTACAGTGCCTAGCTACATCAAGCTCTCACTGGACGAGAGTACATATATGCTACAGTGCCTAGCTATATATATATGCTACAGTGCCTAGCTATATATATATGCTACAGTGCCTAGCTACATCAAGCTCTCACTCCCCACTCATACAAGAAAGCAAAAGTAAGCCCTTGGAGAGGCTCGATCTGGCTGCTTATCGTCTGTCTTGGTCTGTGCGTAATGCAAGATGAAACAAAAATGCTCAGTTGAGCGATGATTTCGCCGAAACTGGTACTTCACTGGAGGATGAAACAAAATTTCCAGACCCAGCTAATGAGCCCTATGTCCTTTCCCCGATTCAGTGGATCGCAAGACCACATCGGATGAAAGAGCTTGTTAGGCAAGCGATCATGAACGAGTCCTGGACACGCACTCTAAAGCGTGTCATTGGCTTTCCAGGATGTAGCCCATCCATCATCAATGAACTGAACCATTTCAATCCAGCCGTGCTAGTCTCAGCATGTCACATTACAGCTAGCGAAAACAAAAGTGAAAATAGGTTCAATGTACACCAGCGCCTCGCTCTAATGTGATTTGATCTTCAACGCCAGCTGCAACAGCTCCAATCTCAATTGAGAGAGCTGCAACGCCCTTCCTCAATTGAGAGAGCTGCAACAGCTCTAATCTAATGGTGCTCTCAACTCTCATGGTTGTTGGGTCGCCTTCCTCCCTTCCCTTTCAGTCGCTCTCGCTTGCACCACAGACAAAGCAAGCCACGCACGCCCTTCCTCTGCAAGTATCTTCTCTCTTCTTGTCCGATCCTGCCGCTCCTCTACATCAATCATATGCACGTGGACGTGCTAGTTTGAGGCACGGGCATGCAAAACGTGCTCAATTACTTATTTTGTCTCGGGAAGCTCACCTATCTTGGCCTAATTGACGGCATATAGCTCCGGTCAATTAAAGGACGTACATCGCTTCGGAATCACAATCACAATCAAACATCTAAAATCTTTTTTTAATTGAAACATCCAAAATCACTTTTCCAAAATAATTTGGGAGCCTCTATTTGCCACTTAATTAAAGAAAAAGAGTGCACCAATCACTTATAATACGGACCTTCAAATCTTCATCCAACTGCCCAAAATAGACTGCGCTATTGTACATCATCTTCCTCCTCCCGATCCCTAGCCTACGCCTCCCTAACCGCCGGCCTCCACATCCCTCGGCTGGCGGGCGCTACCATGCACCGCCCCGCCCTCCCCACAACCTCCCCCGCCGTCGTTGCTAGCTATCACCCTGACCATACCTCTAAGACCGGCAGCACCCATCAAAACATTCGGCGAAACCCTGCACACACACCCCCCCCTCTCCCCACACCTAAGCTAGATAATGGGGCAATTACTTCACCCTAAGATAGATAATGGGGCTTAGGTCTTATCCGGCGAGGTCCGGCCAAGATGGAAGGAAGAAGGAAGGAAGAAGGAAAAAGTGATTTGGGCGAGAAGGAATTTTAGGCACCTGAGAAATAGCTAATCCTAAAGAAATTGATGTCTCATCTTGTTCTTGTTGCTTTCATTTTTTATTTCTGCTACTCACTACTCAGCTCAGCTAGCTCTCGTGCAAAAATTAACTGCAAAAAAGGCCAAAAGACAAAAACGGGGAAAACCAAAAAAGCATCTTTTTTGTTTTTCACTCACGAATAAAAAGATTCTTGCTTCCAAGACGCTAACATCGCACCCAACACCCTAAAGGTTTCGTTTCCATACAAACAAGGAGAAAATTTCCATGTTTGTGCACGATGGGTTCGGCGATGAGCGGAGCAGCTTTGTGTTTGATGTCTATATAAAGCCTGCGAGGCGGGCCGGAGACGAACGGGGTGTTCCTGGAGCACGCGGGTGACCGGTGATTTGTGGCCGCCCGTGTTTCAAGCACGGGCCTGCAAAACATGCTCAATTACTTTCTCTGACAAATTTGACAATTTTGACCTCGGGACGTAATCAAATCACATAATGAACCGTCTATAAAACTATTTCACGTGGCTGACCTTTTTGTGGCGGGCGCCACACCCTACGGTGCGGCGCCTAGCACGGGGACGTTGCACCTCTGTCCACCGTGGCAGCCCATGGGCCCGCACCTAGCAGTGCAACGCCTCCGAGCTAGGCGCCACACATGTAATGTGCAGTGCCTAGCGCTCGGGCGCTGCACTGTGACTTATCCAGCCACGGCGGCCCTCTCCTCCCCCACCACCCCATTGCACCACCAGTTACAGAAACAGAAGAAGCCGCGGCGGCGGCCCTCTCCTCTCCCCCTCTCAATCCCCGCTCCCAAATTCTTTAGATCTGACGATTTGGTCCGTGGATTCCTTCACCAATCCATCCTAGAAGGTATTCTCCTCCGATCCCCTTCTTTCTATCCATATAATGTATGCTATTTTGAAGATTTTGGGGAACCCTTGTTTGCTTTGATTAGATTAGAATGTTGCATGTATTAGAATGTTGCATGTATTAGAATCTTGCATGTATTAGATACCTAATTTTGCAACCCTAGTTTAGTTGATTTTATTGAAAAGATATGGTTTGGATACATAGGTTGACATGTTATTTCTATGGAAAAGATATTTGTATCGAATCTTGCATGAAGTAGGCCTAGTTTAGTTTATTTGTGTTGAAATTATATTCGTATTGACAAGAATGCTTTGAATTTTGCATATAGTAGGCGTTCTTTAGTTTATTTGTATCCAAAAGATAATTGTGTTGACAAGAAAGCTTTGTTTCAAATTGTTAGGATGGTTTGGCTTCTCGATGATCACTGGTACAAACAACACCGGTCATACGCTATGTCGGTGGAGCAGCGGGTAATAATGAAAGTGGCCGGTGTTATGAATTTCGTGTTTATTTCAAACACAAATGCCCCATATGTAATTTTATGATTTGTTTGTTTGTAGGAGCTTGCACCTCTGAAGCTTCGGTCTCACGGGGTCACCCTTGGGTGGATGCACTATAATGAGCGATACACACCGTATGTAAGGGAGACATGACTTCTCCCTTTCATTCAGTTGGTCAGCCGGTCGACGCCACCCAACAATGCTGCAGCAATCATGGCGCTTATTGATCATTGGAGGCCGGAGACACACAATTTCCATCTTCGGACCGGGGAGATGACCATGACGCTCCAGGATATTGCTATGATCACCGGCCTTCCTATCGATGGGAATCCTCTATGTATGAACACCTATTCTGATGGGTGGCGCGCGCAGATGCATGCCCTTATCGGTATGGTTCCTCTGGAGCCTCGGGAACCAGAAGTAGAAGACAAGAAGAAGGAAAGAGTCGCAGCCGGTGCTCCTTTCACGTGGATTACAATGCACTTTGGTACTTTGCCCTGAGGAAGCTAATGAGGACACGGTCAACACATATGCTCGTGCCTACATGTGGTACGTGATATCCAGGACTATGTTTGCTGATGGCACAGGCAAGAATGCTCCATGGATGTGGCTGTAGGCGTTGACCGTCTTCGATAGCAAATGGAGTTGGGGTTCGGCGACACTGGCTTACTTGTATAGAGGTATGAAGTTGTTTCTTTTTCACTTCATTGCTACATTATCAATGCGATCTTGATGTTAATTCAACCATGTTCTCTTTTATGTGCAGTTGGATGACGCCTGTTGTAGGCCATCTGGAGGTATTGGTGGCTGTATGCTCGCACTTTCCATATGGAGTTGGGAGCGTTTGCCGGTTGGACGACCAAAGACCGTGAAGTACGAGGATTGGGACGACAAAGACGACCCACTATGGCTCCCCACTTGGGCTTACGAGTGGGATGTGTTAAATGAGACGATGAATGATCCCTCGGTCTTGTACAAGTTATACAAGAGCGAGCTGGACGCGATCACGCCTGAGCAGGTGAGTCGACATTGCATAAGTGATTATCATACTTCTATTGTAACTCGATATCAATTTTGCATTCTATCCCATTTTGCAGGTGGAATGGGAGCCGTATGGAAAAGGAGAGAGTTTTGGTAACTGATACGTCCATTGCATCATGCTTTATTATCAATATTTATTGCATTATGGGCTGTTATTACACATTATGTCACAATACTTATGCCTATTCTCTCTTATTTTACAAGGTTTACGTAAAGAGGGAGAATGCCGGTAGCCGGAATTCTGGGATGGAAAAGGAGCAAATATTACAGACCTATTCTGCACAACTCCAAAAGTCCTGAAAGTTTACGGAAGTTATTTCCAGAATATATAAAAAATACTGAGCGTAGGAAGTCCTGATAATATCTTCTACTCAACCATTTACACTAGTTTTGTAATAGATGCTTCTTCAAAGAACATAAGGAGGATGCAACATACCCATTTCATCTCTTCCATCCTCACCTTTGCACCCCTAGTCCTCTTTCTTCCTGACCTGATTCCTCTTATGCTTGAACAGTTGTGAGATAGGGCATCAACATGCTAGTCATACCATGCCTCTAAGTCCAAGTGGTGCTCGTATTATTTGTCTGCCCAGACGTCGGTTACCCCCCAGTGTGTTATCCGACTCTCAGGTGTTGTAACCATATTGTCATCTGGTCAGTGTCATACTCTGTATTCTTCCTCATTCCTCATGTCTCCTTTAATAGATCCATCCCTTTGTCTTCCACATTCATTCAATTTTCCCCTTAGCTACAATCATTCACATCTTCATTAAAAGGAGACAAGGTCACGCCTTATCTTATGTCATCTTCATTTTCTATCTACCATTTTCTTTATGGTGTTGTGAGACATTGTATCGCTTTCCTTGGGGAATATGGCACTGCAGAGCTTAAATATGTAACTTTAACAAGAATGTACTATATTACGTCCTCTATCAAGTGACAAAAGGCGCTAGATCTTACTGGCTATCCCAATGAAGTCGTGAGCTAGCTAGGTAGATTTTGAGTCTGACTTCTTCCTATTAATCTATTTCCCGGTTCTTCGTAGGACCAAGTCGGTTGTCCTCTATCAGGATATTAGTATTGTTAGGCATGCTAATTATATAGACAATGATCTTGCATGTACTCTAGTGGGTCCTCTATCACGACAGGTATAGAATATTCTACCATGATATTTAGTTATTTGGATACCACTGCATATAAAAAATATAATAATATTTAAACCTTAATTTACGGTTAATGTGGCCCTTTATATTTGCTTACATTACATTTAGCAAAAATATATTTACATATTTGATCTGTGTGGTCCCTCAAATCTTGGTACAATATTCTACCAAGATTTTTACATATTTAGATGTCAAAACATATAGAAATGTCATAATACATCCAGACACAACTGAATTTATCGATGAAGTGATGTTTTGTATTTACTAAGGGTTGGAGAAAGAGATTTCTTAATGTCTCGAACTAAAATCTCCATAGAAAATATGTCTTCAATTTTCAGTTTAAGAAGAAATGAGCATTTGTAATGATAAATTATTTTCATCATTTGTAATGATAAAATATGTCTTCTGAGAACCTCTGTGTTCACATTAGAGTGCTTACCATTATCTTAGAAAAATAGCTATTTTTTATTAGTTTGAGAAACAACAAAAACTTTAAAAAGAGTTATAAGATGTATTAATAAGTAAATAGCATATATTTTTTGGTAAAATAACAAAATTATAAAAAGTAAAAGAGTTTAATATAAATAATGAAGATGTGAAAACCTATCCTATGTAGTGCCAGATCATGTGTCGAATTATATATATATATATATATATATATATATATATATATATATATATATATATATATCAATTTTTTGAACAACTGGAAAAATATTTTACCAATGGATATGGATACTTACTCTTAAAATTAGCAGAAAAGAAATGACAAAACAAACCATCCTACATGTGTGCATCAGATTAAAGGTAGAAGTGTGGCTCGAAACCTTCCTAACTAGCTCACAACTTCATTGGGATAGCCAGTAAGATCCTGATGCTTTCTCACCGCTTTCTCACCTGATAGAGAACGTAACATAGTACATTTTTGGTAGGGAGATAGCCATATATATCTATGTACGTGAATAGTCATAGAGATTTGAACTTATTATTGTGTGAGGTACATAAAAAATATTAAACTTAAAAACGGAAAAAGTATTGGAGGAACAGATGCTCGAATATAGGTTGGATGGAGAATATATAATTCTGTGAATATTCCAACCAAAATATTTGAAAATTGTTTTTCTGTGAACTTCTGCAGAGAGAGTTGTCCGACACAATGAAGCAGAAAATAAGAGCCGAGTACGATGGCCTGGGAGGCAGCCCGAATAAGTCTATGCAGTCCAACTACTTTCGCAACATTATGATCGTTATCGCAGGATTGACATTTTTGACGTCTAAGGTCCAGAACTAAGATCGTTGGTTTGATAAGTCATTTCTCCTTTTCATCTGTTGTAATTAACCATTTTTCAGGGACTGGTCGACATGCAAGATGAACAATGCAATGTTTTTTCTCTTACATGGTCTTGAGTTTTCAACATTTGATGTAAAGTGAGGCAAACCTAGTAAATTGCTGGAAACCATGTGACATTTCTGACTTTTTTGTTGTCCTTGTCATCTTACGTTGTTTGACTTTTTTGTTGCATTCATGTTTGAAAAATATTATGATGTTTTTTGTAGCTTCTTTTTGTTGCAGCATTTTAACATTTATGTATAATAAATTCCCTAGCCGAGCATTGTGGAAATGGATATCAAAGATGGGCCTACGTATCATCCTCTCCTGCCCCCTGGAATGCATATTTTCCTAATGGTATAAGATAGTGTGGTTCCTGGGCTAGAAGGAATCATGGATACAGGTCCACCTACCTGTACTTTTTGATCAAAAGAGAAATTGTCTCCAGGAGAAACTATCATGGTCAAAAGATCCTCTAATGCCCAAAATGTGAGGTGGCACACAAACACATAGTGCAAACCTATACAGGACAGTAAAGGTACACTAAAAAACTCAGAAAGTAAGAAGTACAAGTATCTTCAAACCCCAAGTATTAACAGACTAGAACTGTGTAAATTTGGAAATTGCAGAGGGTAAATTGTATTTGAGACTGTAACACCGACAAGAGTAAAACCGGTACATGTTACTAGTAGGTGTGTAGAGAGTGCAGCGGAAAAGCATATATTGCAGTGCACAAACACTAAAAGTACATGATGTAGTATTGGCTGGGAGGATGAACTAAACAAGTGACACGTGCATCTGGATTCTGCTCAACTTGGATCTGGGGTATTGATACCATTGTGTCAATATTGATGGAGAGATATCCCTACAAATAATTAACCTGTGAGTAATTATCCTTCACCTACTGCCATGGCTACAACCATGGCCTTCCATTGGTTGTTCAAGCTAACCATGGCAAACCTATATGCATATCATACATGAACATTTGACTAGCATGTTCCAGGGAATTGAGCCATAAGCTATAACCTATAGTGGTTGAGGAATAGACTTTACTTTAGACTCGGTATTAGGTTGTGATAAATTGCACATACGCAGGAAATAAATGAAGGATTTTGTGGGAACTGCAATTTCAGGATCTATTGGTATTAGTAAGGTACACGTGCAATGCACGGTAGATGTTTAGATGACCAAGATATGAACGAATATAGACATACCACACTATAACATGTAATCATGTACGATTGGAGTCATATATGTACATCGTAGATGTAAATTTAATTCTCGTAGTTCATCCCATTCAAATCAGGTTATAGCTACAAAGTATTCAAATATTGCATGGTATAATACTACATGAATCTCATGTGAAATATATCGAACATATTTGTCTAGGTATCTCGTAATGCAGTTTCGGGTGACTAGTATTGCTTCTTCAAAGACAAATGAAATTTATAAATGTGCTAGCATAGCGTTGAAAAAAAATCATAAAGTAAAAATGAATGGTAGTTCTTTTTGAAGAATTGCCTGGGGGAACTAAAGTATAAAAGTGTGAAAAACAAATAAGTTCACGTGATGTGAGGTCTGTGTATAAAAGGAATGGTAATTCAAAAGGTTAGATAATTCAAGTATGGAAGATTCTAGAACAAAGGAAAAGTGCTTATATGTTGGTGCTTGTGCATTGTGCTTACGCTGAACCATGGAATCTTCTAGATAGTACCATGTGGAAGAATCTGATGAAGTGAAGATGACACCCAATGGCCAATAGTACTCGGATTTGCCAACTTTGTACCATCGGACTGGCTTGATCCAACGGTCAATATGCAAAGCTAGATGGTCAATAGAAATTGTTGGCAGACTGGAGTTAGATGGTCAAAAAGAGAAGACCTCCATAAGTGTGAATGAGTAATATTTGGATTTAGGTTGTACTTGTATGCAACAAAAGTGTGGTACCTGTTCAACTTGAGTTCTGGCATGGCATCTTTAACTTGGAATGATTAGACCTCTTCTTCAAGAATTCTTCCACAAATTCTCTCCCAAAAGAGCAGCATAATGAATCTGAAAGAAAAATAAATCTGGATTGTTGGATGCATAAAATAAATTAGGTTCCATCAATGCATGCATGTATGACAGTATTACAATTGCCGGTTCAGAGCATAAACAGTAAAGCCTACTTAAGTAGCTCACACGTGACATCAAACCTTAATTTATAAACGAATAGGAAAATAGTGATGTGCCTGAAGAATATCAGTAGAAGAATCTATCATATACTAGTGCAGGTACAAGAATGTACTACGAGACCAAGTGAATGACTGACATGGGCAGATGTGTTAATGCACAATAAGAGATGAAACAAAAATGTAAATGTTGCCTTAAATCCGACAATGGTAGCATATAAGCATATAATGACGCCTTCTGTTTTTTGCCAAACACACAGAGTGGTGAATTCATACACCCCTGGTGGACTATCTTTGTTTCTCACAAATTCCCTTGGCACTTACACCCCTGAGATTTGGTTATCTCCCTTATCTGAACCATAACCCTCCCGTCTGACCACACAGGTCCTCCCTATACCTGATAGGTCACACTGAAGAAGATTTTAAATACATATTAGCGTGGCTAGATAACCAAAGTACCGTAACTTAAATAAAAGGAATAACAGGATAAATATAGTGTTTCTGCCAAACTGCAGGTACCAAGTTTCATTTCCTCAGGTTGTCCTGTCCTTTTTTTTTGTGGGATTTCCTGTCTTGATCCATGTAACTTCAGTCACAGAAAGTGTTCATATAGAAGAGAAACGAAAATATAGAGCAGCAATCAGCCAACACAGTTGCTTGTTTGGTAGTATATCTCCCACGGAAAATACAGCAATCAAATACGAAGAGGGGGCAGAAGCTCAGATTTGCACATCATATTGTGGATAGCAAAACTTAACAGTGCAGCAAACATGCTGGTGTGGGTGTTTGAATTGGTTAACTCCGAACAAAAAAGAAAAACACTGCACTATCATCAATCTATCGCTGCTGGCAATCTGAGGTGGAAAATCCATATAATAAAACAAAGTATAGATCACAATCCAGCTGAGAACAGCGAGATCGCCTCCTTTGCTGCAGAAGAAATTACCACTAGTATCTGCAACCAGCAGCTTGAATCGATTTGAAGCGCGTGATCCTTTGGCTTGGCTCCTTGGCTAGGGCTTGGCGGGATCCGGGCTGGGGTGGGAGTCTGCTCCTCCGGCTGCGGCCGTGGCTGCGCGCTTGCGGGCGATGAAGGCCTCCAAGACCTCGCGGCGCCGGGCGGCCTTGGCGTACGAGGGCTCGATGTTGGCGTAGGAGAGGCGGGCGGCGACGGCGATGAGGACAGCCCCGGTGAGGAAGAGGCCGGCCGTGTCGCCGTGTACTGCAGCCACACCATGGCTTCCTACCAGTAGTAGTAGTACATTTGATTTCACAGACCCTAGTCTCGGCCTGTGCGGGGCATGGAAGACGGGATGGACATGTTCGCGCCAAATGAATGGTGAGGACGGATGGATTGTAATACGTCTTCTCCTGTTGAGAGCGCCTCCCACACAGCGAGCAAAGTTTTCTTCAGATTCAGAACAGAGCAGAGCATAGGGCAAGAATGAGATTTGCAGTCTCCGCTCGTACGGCAGTCAGCAAATTTGCACGGTTGTTGAGGCAGTGTTTGCGATTGTTCACAATCGCATCATCAATTCATGGATGGACATGGACTAATTACAGCACGCACGACATGAACTGCACCGTAGTACACACACCACAGCTCAGAGGAGATTGACTCTACTAGTAGTACCAAACACTGTCTAATAGATCCGGCCTATCGAAGTCGACAATGGGCAAGGTCGTCGATGGTGGCGCTGCTGCTGCCGTGGGCGCTGGGCGAGCCGGCGGGGACGTCGTCGTCGTCTTCGCCACCGCTTGTGCTGCTGGTGCCAGGGTAGTCGTCCTCCTCGGCGATGGGGTCGAGGCAGCGCTCTGCCGCTTGGCGGAGGCGGAGTCTTTGCAGTTGCACGACGTGGAGTGTCTCCGGCGGGGCCGCCTCGTCGGCGGCGAAGCGGAGGACGGCACAGGACGTCGTGGCTGGGGCCATGATCGGTGGGTATCTTGTTGTTTGATCAGTTGCAGCGACGGGGAGGAGGTTCTTCGCCTGCTGGCTGCTGCTGTGGTGGGTTCGGCGAGGAGCAGAGCAGCACCCTGTTTGTTTATATAAGCCAGCGAGTGGCGAGGCCAACCGGAGGCGGACGGAGTGGCAATGGAGCACGCGACCGGCAGACGATTTATGGCCACCGGCGTTGGCACGCCCTTCCTCTTCTGCAAGTATCTTCTGCAAGTGTCCTCTCCTCAGCAGCAATCATACGCACATACATTACGTTGGCCGCCCAATAACCACTACTTTCAGGCACGGCCAAAACGTGCTTAACTATAGCGCCGGCAAGCTCACTTGTTTTGGCCTAATTGGCGCGATATAGCCCCGGTTATTTAAACGACGTACTGTGTCGCTTTCGAATCACCATGACAGATCAATAATCTTGGTGCCCTCCCCTCACTTTTTCAAAAGAAATTGCCCAACTACCGCACGTTGTAATCTACTATAAGCCATGACTTTGTTCTCGTAGCACCGCTAACTTTTGCATGAGAGCCAGCTAGCTGAACGTGTACAAAATCCCAAGTAAAAAAAAAGCCTCCAGAAGCCGAGCGTGCGGTCGTACGCGTGCTTGCTTGGTTGCGTGTATATGTAATGTACGTGTATTTCAAGGTGCGTGGAACAAAACTCCTGCGTACGTGCGTGTATCTTAGTTAGGTACGCCAACGGTTTCTGGTACGGCGTTGAATCCAAGCCCATCGCACTAGCTTTTTTCGTGTGGAGTTGCTTCGACCGTCGCTTATGAGGCCCTTGCTTGTAACGTCCGAGCCTGCTCGCTTATGAGACCGTGTGGATGGACTCGCAATATCGTTTGCATGGTCATTTTCTTTTGAAGAGAAAACTATATTTTCACCCCGCAAACTTAATGATGGTTTGAAAATGGCCCATCAACTTCAACCGGATATTTTACATTCATTGGTTGCTTTGAGTCGTTTTGCGCCAAAGTGGCATGGTTTTGACGGCTGATTTGGTCACCTCATCGTCCACCTTACCCCCCCTCTCTCTCTCTCTCTCTCTCTCTCTCTCTCTCTCTCTCTCTCTTGTTGGAGGAGGAGAGGGACGAAGCAACCGTAGGGATGAAAGTCATCTGGTGTCATCAGTTAAAGGGACTAAGTTCTTCTAGTTTTGAAGTTGAGGGACCATTTCTAAACAATTGATAAAATCGAGGGATGAAATATACTCCTCTTTGTTTTCGATTCTCTTTTTGAAGACATTGTTCTTGAGTATTGTGTTTTGTGGCTAGTGGATTTGCTACCCAATAATAGTTTGGTGGTAAATGTAGGCAAATGTAAGTGTTGCCGGGACAATCTATCGAAGATGTCATCGGTTTTTTCTGTTCTGCCAGACAATGTGCTCGATCTTTGATGCTTGGTATTGATTGTATGCATATGAGGATGTATAACTGTGAGACTTTGCCTTTTAAAAAATATGTATATTGGGAGGAGAGCCGTATGTATACGCTGCCCCTGATAATATCCAACTCAAAAATTGACACTAGTTTGGTACAAGATGTTTTTTCGAAGAACATAAGGAGATTGGGCCCATTCAAGAACTCAAGATGGAAATTGAGCCATTTGTATATTCCGAAGAACTCAAGATGTATACTGTGAGACCCATCTACTCTTTTCCATCCTCTCCTTTCGACCCCTAGTCCTCATTCCTCCCGACCTCATTCCTCATATGCTTGAACAGTTGTGAGATTGGGCATCGACACCCTGGTCATACAATGCCTCATATGCAATGCTTCTATGTCCAACTGGCGTTGGTATTACTTGTCTTAGCCCAGCCATCGTTACACCCTAGTGTGTTATCCGACTCTTGGGTACTGTAATCCTATTTCCATGTATTCAACGCCCCTCCTCTGTATTCTTCCTCATCCCTCATGTCTCCTTTAATACGTCTATCCCTTTCTACGCCTTCTCCTCCCTTCATCCTCCACATGCATTCAATTTTCATCCTAGTGAGTCCAGCTACGAGCAAGCATTCACATCTTCATTAAAAGGATCCAAGGTCGCGCTTAGTTTATGTTAAGAAAACACCTTGTTTCCGTCTGCTGCTATTTCTTGAGAACTGGGTCACAATGACACATCCCTATCCATCAGGTTTTAAGTCTTGTTGGGAGAGAATTTCCGGCAACTCAGCTAGGTGTGCTTTGACTTAACAAAATTCCACATGGGTTCCTTGCTGCTCTGTATTCTTCCTCATTCCTCATGACTACTTTAATAGATCCATCCCTTCATATTCTACATGCATTCAGTTTCCCCCCTAGCTAGGTCAACTACGAGCAATCATTCACATCTTATTAAAAGGAGACAAGGCCGTGCCTTTGCGTAAGCCATCTTCATTTTCTATCTACCATTTTCTCCATGGCGTTGTTGGGCATTAAATTGTTTTCCTTGGGGAATATGGCACTACAAAGCTTAAATATGTAAGTTTAACAAGAATGTACTCTATTATGTCCTCTATCAGGTGAGAAATGCTCTGGATCTTACTAGCTATGGCATGAAAGTGGTGAGGTAACTAGGTAGGTTTCGAGCCTCACTTTTACCTAGTAATCTGGTTCCTACTTCCTCCTAGGACCAAATTTGAATGTCCTCTTATCATGATATTTCTATTCTTAGACAAGCTCGTTATATAGATAAGGATCCTGCATGTATTCTAGTGGGTCCTCTATCACGGTAGTTATAGAATACTCTACCATGATATTTAGTTATTTGGATGCCACTGCATATAAAAATATATTATATTATATTAAGATTTAAACCTTAATTTATTGGTGAATGTGTCCCTTTATATTTACTTACATTAATTTTTTAAAAATTATATATTTGATCTGTGTGATCCCTCAACTTTCGGTACAATATTCTACCAATATATTTAGATATTTGGATGTCAAAACATATAAAAACATCATCATACATCCAGACACAACTGAATTTATCGATGAAGTAATATTTTGAATTTGCTAAGGGTTGGGAAACAAAATGTCTTAATGTCTTAAACTGAAATCTCAATAGAAAATATGTCTTCAATTTTAAGTTTAAGACAAAATAAGCATTTGTAATGATAAATTATTTTCATCCTTTGTACTTGTGAGAACTTCTATGATCACATTTTTAGAGAGTGCTTAACATTATCTGAGAAATAGTTATTTTCTAGTACTTTGAGAAATAGCAAAAACATAAAAATAAAAAAGTTGTAAGATGTATAAGTAAGTAAATAAAATGTTTTTTGGAAAATAGAAAAAATATTAAAGTTAAAAAAGTTTAATATAAATAATTAATGTGTGAATACGCAGCTTGTATAGTGACAGATCATGTAGTCGAATTAGATATATATGTCATTTTTTTTGAAGACCTGAAGAAATATTTTAAGAATGTATATTAATAATGACTCTTAAAATTAGCCAAAAACAATGGAAAGGAGAAACCACTCTACAAGTGGGCAATAGATTAATACGAATCTACCTAGCTAGCTCACCACTTCATGGGATAGCCAGTAAGATCCAGAGCCCTCCTCACTTGCTAGAGGACATAATAAAGTACATTCTTGGTCAACACATATCCATGAATGTATAAGTAAGTGGATAGTCGTAGGTATTTAGACTTTTGCGAGGTACAGAAAAAAGATTACGCCTAAAACCAAAGTATGATTGGATGAAAAGATGATCAAATATAGGTTGGACCGATAATCTAGGGTTATATTCAAACTTCATTATAAGTTATGGGAAGATAAAGAAGTCAAAAAATAATGACATCAGAGATGCAAAATACCTTGTTTCATTAATATATAAATGTTGTTCTCAAATCTTTTGGCAAATCTATTAATTACACCGTGATAGTTAATGCTCTCTTTTTTGTCTTTGCCGCACGAAGTGGTGAATCAAAATAATGATCAATTTAAGGAGGTTCAAACTCTGAGAACCAAATGTCCTACGCTCGAGATATTTAATGAGTAAAAAGTATTATTCTACTTGGAGACAATAGAATTAGACTTTTAGTAAGTGCGAGAAGAATATGGAACAGGGAGCAGCAGATCATTAGTTAGTTGTACATCACACTGATTAGATGTGGGTGATTTGGGGATGAATTTGTGGATGAACTAGGGTTTTTCCGCCGTTGGTGGATCAGGTAGGAGAGAGAAATGTCGCTACGCTACACTAGATTAATTGATAGTACCCTTCTTCTTACTTCATTCATCGCTCGAAGCACCTCATAGATTTGTTCTCGATTACAACCTGACACGAACCTTTGCGCCGGTAGTCCTCTTTCCTCCCGACCTAATTCCTCCTATACCTGAACAGTTGTGAGATAGGGCATCGACACCCTAAACCATACCTCTAAGTCCAAGTAGTGCTCGTATTACTTGTCCACCCAGCCGTTGGTTACCCCCCCCCCCCCCACACACACACACACTGTCTAATCCGACTCTCGCTAGTTGTAATCATATTGTCATCCAGTCAGTGTCATACTCTGTAGTCTTCCTCATTTCTCATGTCTCCATTAGGCTGGTCATAGTGGAGAGTAACTTATACTAGTGTCATGCATATGACACTTGTCTAAGTTACTACCTCCATAGTGCAAAGTAACATAGTACTAGTATCATATATGGCTTCATTTATTATCTTATAGACTCATCTTTTCTCGAGAAGAGCTATATTACAGTAACATATTATGTTACTCTAAACACCTCTCTCCTCATTAACTACATGCCATATAAGCAAATTTACTTTGAAAAGTGCTATGTTACTAGCTAAGTTACTCCCACTATGACGGCCTTAATAGATCCATCCCTTTGTCTTCCACATGCATTCAATTTTCTGCCTAGCTAGGTTAGCCAGTGGCGGATCTAGGCCCCAGGCCCGGGGCGTGAGGCCCATTTCGTTTGTAGACTGTAGCAATTGCTACAGTATACAAAGGGGGCCCGTGGCGCTGTGCTAGGATGGATCCGCCCCTGAGGTTAGCTATGAGCAATCATTTACATCTTCATTAGAAGGAGAAGGGGTCGCGGATTAATTTATGTTAAGAATACACATGGTTTTCGTGTGATGTTAGTTTTTTAGAATTTGGCAATAGTCTGATGGTAGGGTCATAATGACACATACCTATCCACTATGGTTTAAATCTTCTTTTTTTGCATGAACTAGTGTTCAACTCTTGTTAGGAGCAATTTCCGGCACCTCAGCTAGTTGTGCTTTGACTTGAATAAATTTCCACTTGGCTTCCTTGTAGGCTTTTAATCAAGAAACTAGAAAAAATGGTGTCATTTTGTTTTCAACAAAAGCACTGAAACACTTAAAAACTACAGAGAGACTTTATATAGGAACTGTAGACCAACTCTGAAAAATTCTCAGTTACACTAATTTACAGTATAACTAAACCCTACCACACCTACCTCCACATCAACAGTGACAAGGTTATGATGAGCGCGAAATCACTGAACTCGACCCTTCAGAGTTCAACATCTACTGGATCCACCCCTCAAAACTAAACCCTACCACACCTACCTCCACATCAACAGCAAGGGAAATATAGCGTTCTACGCCTACCTCCATATCAAACAACCACAACACTGCCTCCAAAAAATGCCCTATGGGATCCTAACCAGGAGGGATTTGGCCTCCGTCCAAAGCAGGAAAAGGAAGACACGGCGGACTGCGCATGGCACGCTGCAACCTCCGACGCCACAACCATGGCGGACTACAAACACCATGGCAAACAAACTCCGGGGATCCACAAAATCCCCTAGATCTGAGACTACACGGCCACGAAACCACGGACAAAACGCGAGAGCCAAGGACAACTAACCAGGGCAGCCGGCGGACGAAGAGAAGAAGGAGAAGAAATCAAAATCCTGCGGTGGATGAGCTCGGAATCACCATGAACAGAAGCAATCGCCTCCGCCTCCTCCACCGTTGGAGCTCTCTCCCTCTGCCTTATCGAAATGAGAAAGGGAACGACACCCCGCTCCTACATTCAAAAATGACAAAAGCCAACAACCGGCCGGGGAGGGCGGGGCTGAGGAAAACGGGCTAAAAGCATAAAACCGCGCCCGGTAAGAAAACCAATCCGAAAACGAACACAAAGCAGGACGGGACCGGGCGCGAATCTCAGCGCGAGATCAAACGGAATCAAAATTGAATGAAGGCGAATTGAAAAATAGTCGACTGAAAAATAGCAAATCTGAATATCTTTTCTCTTCTTGTCCGATCGTGCCATGTACATACTCCTTCTCGTCTACCTCGGCCACTCCTCTGCACCAATCATATGGGTAGGCATGGTTGCTAGTTTCAGGCACTGGCCTGCAAAACGTGGTCAATTACTTCCTCTTATTGGCCGGCCAGCTTCACTACACTGCTAGCACTACAACCACCACAATCATCAGCACGGCATGAACAAAATGGATGGTTCACATAATCCTGACCATTGTTTCTGCTCTCTTAACACCCCCCCAATCTATCCAATAATGTTCAGAAATCATCTTAGATGGGATGCCTCAGATGGTTTGCTGACATGGACAAAGTAAAATCGGTATTTGACCAATGGGACCCTCTCGTCAGACTGACAACAAGGCACATTGGATTAAAAATAATCCTAAAAAAACTAATTAACCTAACTAATTAACTTGGAGGGGGGGGGGCACATTTTAGGCACCTAAATAAGGAAGCCGCGTTATGGCTCGCGGGCACAGATGAGCCCGGGAGTGAACAGTAACATCGTTTAAAATACTAAACGAATTAAAAAATCCAAATAGAATTATGTTGAAAGATGTTTGACCGCGTGATGCCAGTGCCAAATTTGGTGATACATTCGAGGAGCTCGTGAAAACAAACTAATTTGGGTCTGAGAGAAACATTTGGAAAACAACACTGTTCATGCCTGGATTTGTCTTTTTGGCCTCATACTCCTGGAATGTCCAAACATTACCAAATTTTGCACGAACGTCGCACATGCACATCTTGCTTGCAATTTTGTTTCTATTTTTAATCACCTAACTGTTCACCAGGCTCATCTGAGCCCGGGCATCGCATTGGATATTTGCCTAAATAAACCTAAACTAATGATGCCACGCTGGGCTACATCGGCGATTAGCCGCCAGTGACCAAAACCACGGTGGAGGGGCTCGGGTTTCGTTGTTCCGGCAACCATTTGTTGCGCGGGTGGGCACTATGAAGAGAGGAGACCAAGTTGAGCCTGTTGGTGGTCATGTGTCTGCCAAGGATGGTTGGAGTCGTCGCCGGAGACGAGGCCCATGGCGGCAGTGGAACGGGTTAGACATAGATGTCGCTACGGGGCGCGACGGAGCTAGCTAAGGAGCACAAAGGCATCCAGTATTCGAGCTTCACTTCTACCTATTTATGATGTTCCTAATTCCTCCTAGGACCAACTCGGTATGAACTCTAATAGGATATTTCTATCGTTAGACCCGCTCATTATATAGATAACGGTCTTGCATGTATCCTAGTAGTAGTGGGTCCTCTGTCAGTGTAGCTATAGAATATTTTACCAAGATATTTAGGTATTTGGATGCCACTGCATATTTTTTTTATTATATTAAGTGTTTCAACTGAATTTATCGGTGAATATGGTACATCATATGTGCTTACGTTTAGGGAAAACATATTTATATGTTTGATATATGTATGATACTTTCAATCTTGGTACAATTGTCTACCAAGATATGCAGATATTTCGATGTCACAACATATAGATACATCATAATACATTCAGCAACACAACTTAATTTTTTGATGACTTGATGTTTTGAATTTTCTAAGGGCCAGAGAAAGAACTTACGTAATATGTCTTCTATTTTCAGTTTAACACAAAATGAGCATTTGTAATGATAAATTTCGTTCTTTGTACTTGCGAGAACATCGTTGGTCACATATTGGAGAGTGCTTAGCATTATCTAAGAAATACTTATTTTTTAATACTTTTAGATAGAACAAAAACATAAAATAAAAAAATTATACATACTTATAAGATGTATTAATAAGAAAATAACATATAATTTATTGTAAACTAATTAATTATTAAAAGTAAAGGAGTTTAATATAAATAATGAATATGCGAAAACATTTGCAAAATTTTTATCATAAGTGATTTATTAATGTTTGTGCTCTCCTTATGTATCTCTACTCCTAATGGAGCAGTTGGTAGTCTCCGCCGGTCAATTTTCGTCCCACCACTTTCGTCCGGTTTTTTTTTCGAAGGTTAACCTTGGTAGATTTTTTTCGTCCTCGATCCCACCTTACGGTTCACAAAAAAAAACCCAACCAAAACCATCTGAGCCCCGTCCCACGAAACGAAACCAGAGGAACGAGCCCCCTCGACTCCTCTCTCGATCTGTTTCCTAGGGACTGAACGCCGCCGCCGCCGCCGATCCCATCTTCCCCGGCGACATGCCTCGCCGGCGGCCTCCTCTCCCCCATCCATGCCGGCGACCTCCCTCTACCCCGCCCTCTCCGTCAACCCGTCTCTCCAGCAGCTCGGGCGAAACCCTAGCCCACCCGATGCCACGGCGACCTAGCAGGCAGGCGCGAGGAGCCCTGCCCAGCCATGGCGACACCGCCGGTGGCCTCCTCCTCCCCCTCACCTTCTCTCCCTCTCCCAAGGGAGGGAAGGGAATGGAAGGGATCCGGCGGCAAGGGAAGGCAGCGCCTAGATCCGCAGCCGCACCGGCGGGCCGCCATACCTCGAGGTCGTCCATGGAGGTCCGAACGTGATACAGGCTTGAGGCCACGCCAACAAGATAGGTACGTCGCCGCGCCCTCGACATATTCCCACTCCCGTGCACGTATGGTCAATCATGTATCGCTTATCTTGCCCCATACGGCCTTGGCAAATCTCAATGCTTGCTTGCTAATGTGCGTGTGTGGACGTTGCCGGTTGCTGCTGCTGTGCACGTGTGCTTGGCGTGCCCCTGCTGTTTTGTGTTCTCACCACCACATCCACGACAAATAAAATTTCTTAGTTTTCTTAGGATCATGTGTGCCATGATCTTCATGCCTGGCAGGGTTTACATGACGCCTGTGGACAACAGGATTTTGATGTCCAGTTAAACTATCATATGGTTGTGCATATGCACTATCTATTAAACTGACAATCCTTGTTTTTCAGGTTCAGGTTCGATATGTTCAGGGCTGAAGTACGCTCCTGAGTTAAAGAAAGACCTTGAGAAACTCTTAGTGTGTTGTTGTGAGTACTACTCCAATACTTTGGTGTGAGGTTGCATAGTACTCCAATAATTTAGTGTGGGGTAGTAAAAAATGTATTCGTGGTGGGAAAGTATCAGTGGTTCGTATTTGCAGAATAGGGAAATCAATAAATATTACCATTAAGAAAGCATGCATGGTATAGTGAATACTTAGTATACCAGTCATATTTTCTTGTCAACATGCACCTATTTGGAGGCTTATTCAATATTATTGCAATCTGGTAGAACTGTGTTACTACTAAGAATTGAATATTTTTAGTTGGAATACTATTTTAATGATCAATCACAATGTTGGACGTGACCACCTATTTATTCCCAAGACTTTAAGTCTTGGGTGGCTTAAGCACAATATGCCAGGCATATGTTCTACATCTGTGGCATGTAATGACCCTACTGGCATTTCAAGAGGTCTTGTAAATACAACACTAAGTGTTCACCTCATGAGATTTATTAAATGTTTTAGATATCTCGCTTGTGGATGCTCATCGGTAGCTAATATCCTGAGTATATTGATAACAGGTTTAGGTCTGGACGGTTATTGAGCCTGCATTGATGAAATAGTTGACAAAGAAGCAACTGAAATGAGGTTATTGAGCCTGCATTGAAGAATCTTGGTTGATGAGCTGATATCTGACCAAAAACTCAAGAACTAGAAGCAAGCCTGACATCCTTTTTTTGTAATCGGTATGTTCTCAGTAGCAAGCCTGTCATCCTTTTCTATCCACATGAGGCTTACTGTTTTTTGTACTTGTTGTCACCAATCAATAAAACATTGTGTATTCATTGCATATGGTGAATGGCCTTCTAGATTTGTAGGTTCATAGGTAGTTATACAACAGCAGAGCCATGTTTTAAAAACAGACTCGAGCCTTTCCTTGGTTTGGAGTTGGGCCCCGATGAAACGTTCGACCGCATGAAATCAGTTCTTTTCAAGAATGCAACTGCTTTTTTTCTCTCATAGTTTCCACCCGTAACATATCACAAGTATCTTCAGTCTAAGAAAATAAGAAAAGTGAACTTACATGATTTTTTTAAATTACTAAATAACTTACTAGATAATGTATATTTCTGTTTGAGCATTCCAAAAACTGAATGACACTCCATTAAGCTCTAGGATGCATAAGGTAAGGGAAATATAGGAAGCCAAGACATCTATAGTAATACCAGAAGTGGAAGAACAAGGGCAAGAAAACATTTAAAAGGGCCAATGATAGGCGGAAAAAGATTCACGTGGTTAATAGTTCATGTTTTACATGATTTTTTTAAATTACTAAATAACTTACTAGATAATGTATATTTCCGTTTGAGCATTCCAAAAACTGAATGACACTCCATTAAGCTGTAGGATGCATAAGGTAAGGGAAATATAGGAAGCCAAGACATCTGTAGTAATACCAAAAGTGGAAGAACAAGGGCAAGAAAACATTTAAAAGGGCCAATGATAGGCGGAAAAAGATTCACGTGGTTAATAGTTCATGTTTTACACCAAGGAAGAACAGAGGAATGGAACCAAAGAGAAATGAGTGAGCATACACCTTTGCTAGATTTTATGAACTGGACTAATGTACAAAAACACATATTGTCATCTTGGTGCATGTAGATATTTAATTTAACAACTTGAATTCCACATGAAGTGTACTGTACTGGACTTCTTTGGGCTTTACATGTGCTCATATTCCATAATTCGGATCAGAAATGAAGCCTATGCGTATGTATAAAGCATTTGCATTATACTAATATTGTGTGTGTTGTTTTTAATGCCAAAGGTAAATCTGAACCTGCCCAGACCACGGGGAGGATTTCTCTGGTGGACTATCATTGGCAAGGTTGGCATGGGAGTAGGCCAGTACCATGGGTTCGTGTAGCTGGAGGACCGTGGCCAGTGCTGCGATTGCCTAATGTCCATGTGGAGCATAGCTCGGCATGAGGTGATATCCTTTTATGATAACCTAGCTGTACACAATTTCTTCAAAGAAAATTAAGATTGATATCAAACTTGAGATTTGCAATGTATTTAAATTAGTTCTTAAATTGCTCCAAAGCTACTGAAATCTCCCTTATTATATTTTTCTGTAGATACTGATTGTTCTAAATTAAACTCACTACTTAAATTCCATAGAAATGAGAGGCTCAAGGAAGCAACAAGTAGGATGAAGGAGTTAACGGGCAGAAGCATAGATCACAGAAAAACAAGAATATGTTTGCTCCCCATGCTTTGCATTGATGTATAGGTTCGGAAGTTTAAAAGCTTCATGCGCTCCCCATGCTTTGTATTGATGTATAGGTATGGAATTTAGAAGCTTCATGCTTTGTATCTCAGTATGTTCACAGTGGCTTCAATCTACAATTTAAAAAGGTGAATATTGGTTGGATCATGACACAAGTGATGTGGCTTCAGTCATGTTTCTTAAGCTACCGTGGTTATATCATCACTAGGCCATATAGCTTACCAATAACCTTCTTAAGTACTTCCACTGAACCATCATGATTGCCGACTAATTTTTGTGTTCATGGTTATATTTCAGAGAACCGGTTCAAAGAAATGTGAACACTGGTTGGGGGTTCTAAGAAGGATGACCCTAAATGGGAGCATGACAGACACCGTGGTCCAGGAAATAAGGGGGAATCCCGTGGTGTCTACTATGCTTTCAGAAATCCTATGCAGTCAGGGAGATTCCTTCAGATTTTTGCATGATGAGCAGGTAGTTGTAAAGGGTCGTGGTGTCTACTATGCTTATCAGAAAAGTGAGTGCATTTGTGAAGCTTCCTGCAGAGTTTCACATGATGAGTAGGTAAATGTGCTGCTTGTGCATTTACCAAGTAGTTATATAGGAGAGCACACAAGCAACAGACCACACATCTTGTGCTAATTTCCATGATAAGTTTTAGCGCATATGAACAAGTTATAGTGCCAGTTAAGTTATGAATAGAAATTGAGTTGCTTATCATTGAGTAAAAGACGTTCCTTTAGAGTATTTATAGTTTTATACTAATACTTTATCAAGGTGATATGCTGAAGATTTGTGATTATCACAGTATGGCCTTTACATTGCTTCTGTATGATCTGACCTGTTGAGCTCATCACAAAGACCATAAAAATTGGCTCTATCCCTGATGTCCAATAAAAAAGGGGAACTATAGCCTCAGATCGAAAAATTTCTTTTCCTATGTGATTTTGCAGCGGGACTTGCTTATGGAGACGTTCGCTCTGGGTCAAAGCTTAAGAGGACTGATGCTTTTGACCATTTAATTAGTGTTTAGGTATGCCCTCCTCTCCTTGCCCTTCAGCTGGAATCTCTGATAAGGTTGTAATTTGCTGGTGCAGTGTTGCTCTGCTTTTATTTGGGGATTTCTCTGGGATCTAATTTTGAACTGTCAAAACTGGTTTGTTGGGTGCCGGTTGGTTTAACATGATGCTATAATGCCGTAGAGAGAGATATGTTTTTCCAGTAGAAGTGGCCGGTTAGTTAATTTGAGATTTGTGCCTTTTGTTCTTCAGGCCTGAAGCTTTTGGTTTCAGGCCGACAGTTAAAAGTTGCATTGGCTTGTAAAAAACTTCATGTGACTGGACCAGTAGGGGGAGGATAGCTTCATATGGAAAATAATTCTCCATGGTGGGAAAATTTGTTATTTGACATGATTATATACAGAGATACAACTAGCAGTGTTTAAATATGGGTTCATCTCAACCTATGATTCCTATGTATATAATTTTTGGGGCTAGAACTGCGGCCACTGCCCACCACCATTACAAGTCAATGATAGGAGCTCCTTGGATGTACTCATGCATGCTTTGTCAGATCCTTTTCTTTTGAATCGATTGATGAACCGATGGCATCTCAGGACTAACTACCCCGTACGTGTACTCCACTAACTAAGGATAGCTCGTGAATATTTCAGCCTTTTTGTCGAAACGCTAACCAAAATCACTGAAATTCACTAAATTAAGGTGGTTTCGGTTGGTGATGAAAATTTTCTGAAACTGAAAGTGAAAACCATAGAATACTGAAGGTGTTTGCAGCCTGTAATTAGCGCCCTACTTAGCATCAAGCATTGAGAGAGGGCATTTAGATGATTTTAGATTTCACGACTTCGTATCTATTTTCTTAATCTCTAAGCATTTACACAGGCGACTCGCATTGTAGATGCTATTCGCCTGCTGCTGCTATCGTCCCTCTATACACACATGCACATTTGACTGATGAAGAAAATGACTCAAATCATCAAACCCCTGATTATGTGTTGTGCTCTTGCAAGACTAAAACTGACACATTCTCTTCTGGATGTTAATGATGTTCGATTGCATGTGGTGGTTGTGTCGTTGAAGCTCACATGATCGAGTGTTTATGCACAACTGAAGTTGGCACATTCAGTTCTTCATATATTGAACAACTTTCAAAATTTATGAAAGCAAAGAGCAGGCAAACCATCCTCTAGGCTCTACTGTACCTCCCATAGATTTTTTTTACTTCCAAAACTTATAATGAACACAGCAGGTTCCAATGCAATTTCACTTGACAGATGTTGTTATTTAGGTTTTAGTCATACTATATCAGCTTCAAAGTTTATTTTTACTCTCAAGTAGTCAATATCTGAGCATGAACACTCAAACTATTGCAGGGGGAGGATTTCCACAGTAACCCTGGGCTGGTTAACCTATTTGGAATAGAATTCCCTGATTTGAATATCAAGCATTCACAAATGGAGAATACATTGTCTCGAGGTACAATCCCACTTGATTCTCAAACAATCACTAATTCATGAATTGAAGTAGGGTGAACCCAAGATGTCCGGAGCCTCTCTTGTGAATCACATTGCTTACAATGATTTCATGATTGAGATCTCGGGATTTAACAGTTGTATTTTCTTGTGGAGGAGAACAAGATGCATCTTTTAAAGGTGTGACTGTAGAAGTTTAGCTAAATAAACAGAATATATCTACTGCAAGTTGATATATAGAAAAGTGGATTTTTGCATAGGTTTTGTATTATATATATAGTTAAGTCGGTACTTCCTTTTCTTGCTTTGGAGTGATTGTTTTGCTTGACTCAGCATCCCTATGGTTCTGAGAGGGGCTGGGTGGCTAGATACAGAGGGCCTGGGTGCATGTGCTCTAATATATATTTTCTTTTGGGGAGGGTCACCTGAATGCACTATTAAGAGGTTCACTCTTAACTGCTCTTGCGGAACTAGGCCATCAGGCTACTATATATGTCCGTTGATTTAATCACCGTTGTCTGTGCTAGACGTTCACAGATCTGGATGCCTTTGCTTGCCAAATAAAATATGAACAATAATTATGTTAGGAAGTTACACTAGCTTTGACGATCCGATCATTCATGGAATGTTTTCCGGCATTGCCAACATATTGAGTACTTCAGTTGTAAGTCTGTAAGCAGTTCTCTTTGAAAGAGAAAAATGCATACATGCTTCAGTGAATGGCCACCCCCTTCTATTTTAGTAACACTGCACTTCTTAGTAGTACTTGCTAATCAGTATGGTTATTGGTCTGTAATCTTATTGTTTCTACATTAATTCTTTGTACGTAGGCCGGATCAAGCGCATCGCCGATGCCACGATCGCCGGTCTGCCGTGTTACTCCTCTCATGTGCGCCCTCGATGCTGACGCCGTCCTATTTTCCGCAGCCACCGCCGTCGGGCTCCGCGTCCACGTGCCCCTTCGAACCTACTGGATGCAATCACGCATTGCGCTGTCATCCGCACTGTCTGGCACCACCTATGGACACAGAACGATGGATCAAGGTTTAATGACTTTGATCAGGCAAGATACATTCTGCCCGCTCATCTCCCCGTGTTGCCGTTGGTAAGTATGGTAGTATTCTCGATGCTTCTTTTAGTGCTTCTCTCTAAATTCGTTGGGATCCAATTTTGTTCCTGCAAAAGTTGCTTGTGTTCTGTATAGGTGTACAGTTTTCATGTTAACTGGAAAGTACCAAAGTTATCTATCCTAGCGGCATCAAACTACAATTTTCTTGTTTTATTAATAATTTAATATGAGATATACAAGAAAGTGCAGCGGGCATGGCTTGTACTCATGCTTGAGGATATTTGGCTTAGGCTCCTGGACTGTGTCATGGCCACACTGAAGACGGGACACTTGTGGTTATCTTCATGTGTCATTGGTGGTCAGAGAAACCAAACAAAGCTGGAGTGAAAGGTCTATGAGTTTCAATACAGAACAAAGGGTCTACGAGTTTCAATACATTGTCGAAAAATTGTGCCAAACATTAAGGTTGATTTCAGTTCCTTCATCCTTCTAGAGCATAAGAAAAATATGGTTCTTTGCTTGAAAAAATTATGGCTTAATTCTGGAAAGCATTAAGTTTCCATGCATGCTGATACTGATCAATCCATAACTCTAAAAACATGATACCCTCTTTCACATGCTTCATATAAGTTATGCACATGCCATCTCGCTAAGCACTGATAACATGTTTCGTTTAACAGATCATCTAAGATTTGCATAATTGTTTTGAGAATGAGCAGGGCAGCATCGACACCGGCCTCGATCGGTGTCGGGGCAATGGTGAACCAATGAAGAAGCTTAAGGCGGCTCAGGTAGGGTGGCACGCGATATTGACATCGGCCACGACCAACGTCGGAGGATGGGTCATTGGGACGGAAGGAGGAAGACAAAGAGGAGGAAGAAGACGATGATCACAAAATTTTAGCACTGATAAAAAACATGCGGTCGATGCATAGTTGCTCTTGTAGTATCTGCTAAAGAAATTCATAAAATATGATATATATTCGTACGACTTCACTCATGTCACTTAGTCATCAGTTTGATTTATTTTCCTGTATTTTGCCCGTGGCAACGCACGGGCATTGTACTAGTAGCATTAAGCGATGAGGATATGTGCTAATCCTGATTGAGTCCGGTATATTGTGTCTATTTGGTTGCCGAGCTACGTGCATGAGAACATTCCTTACCTGAGACTAGCCTAAGGGTGTTTCAAAAATTGCCTAAGCAAGGCAACACAAAATCTTAGTCAATATTTGGTTGATGTTCTGAAAATACGCCTGTGTGGGTAGAAGCGTGTTTGCCTCAATTTTTGTCTGGGTTATAGTCACCACTTGTTGGTCACGTATTGAAGGGGGAAATTAAAAATCAGATAAAAACAGACATAACCAAATCAAATTATCATTACACTTAAGGTTTCAATTTACATCATAATTTGAAGAATACAAAAGTCTATTACCACTATATCAAGAAACTCCGTCAGTTAACATGTCCACGTTTCCTACCAGATCGGTTATTAGATTGTTTCAACACAACAGTGCATCAATCACATGACCCGAAAGTCCACCAAAAAGAAACTCCGTCAACCATGCGCAACACTACAGTCTACAACACCACTATATCAAGAAATCAAGTAAACAACTGACATGGGCACATGCATTGATGCACAGTAAGAGATGAATCAGAAATGTTAATGTTGCCTTGAATCCAACAATGCTAGCATATAAGCATATAATGACCCTTTGGTGGACTATCTCTGTTTCTCACAAATTCCCTTGGTACTCACACCCCTGTGATATGATTTTCTCCATTGTCTGAACTATAACCCTCCTGTCTGACCACACAGATCCTCCCTATAGTTATAGGTCACACCGAAGAAGATTTACACACATATTTGCATGGCTGTATAAACAAAATAAATTGAAGAAAAAGGAATAACTAGATACATATAGCATTTCTGCCGAAGTGCATGTACTAAGTTTCAGTCCCTCTGGATTTCCTGCTTTGCCCTGATCCACGTAACTTCAGTCACAGAAAGTGTTTATAGAACAGAGAGAAAATAGAGAACAACAATCAGTCAACACGGTTCCTTTTGCTATCTCCTAGCGGAAATACAACAATCAAATATGAAGAGGGGGCAGAAGCTCAGATCTATAGAACATATTGTGGACAGCAAAACTAAGAAGTGCAGCAGACATGCTGGTGGTGGTGTTTGAATTGATTAACGGTTAACCTCAAAACAAAAACACTGCGCTAGCATCAATCATTTGCTGCCACTAAGGTGGAAAAATCATGATAGATCACAATCCAGCTGAGAACACCGAAATCCGCCCCCCTTTTGCAGCAGAAGAAATTTCCAGTAGCATCTGGAACGAGGAGGGCGACCACCAGGTCGAATCGACACGAAGCGCGTGATCATGTGGCTTGGCTAGGGTTTGTGGGATCCGGGCTGGGGTGGGAGCCTGCTCCTCCGGCGCAAAATGAATGGTGAAGACGGATTCACAGCACTACATGTTCTCATGTCGAGAACGTTGCGCACACAAGAAGCAGAGTTTTCTTCAGATTCAGAGTAGAGCAAAGGGCAAGGATGAGATTTTCAGTCTCCACTGATATGGCCGCCGTCAGTAAATTCGCACAGTTGTTGAGGCAGTGGTCACGATTGTTCGGCATCAAATTAACCAGCTCGCATCATCAATTCATGGATGGGACTAATTCATGGATGGAACTGCACCGTGGTACATTACATACACATACCACAGCGATAGAGCTCAGCTAGTGGTACTAAACTCTGTGTCTAATTGATCTGGCCTATCAGCTAAGACTTTGCGCAAGGTCGACGGTGGCGTTGCTGCTGCTGCCGCCGTGGGCTCTGGGCGAGCTCGTCTTGCCCTCCTCCTCGGCGATAGGGTCGAGGCAGCTCTCTGCTGCTTGGCGGAGGCGGAGCCGCTGCAGGCGCACGATGTGGAGGGTCTCCGGCGGGGCCGCCTCGTGCGCGGCGAAGCGGCCGAGCGTGCAGGATCTCTCAGCGGGGGCCATGATGACTTGTCAGGTCTGGTGCCTTCTTGCGCGATCTGTTGCCGTTGCAGCGACGCGGAGAGACCTGCTGCAGATGTGCGGTGGTGGCGGGGCACGGTGGGTTAAGCAGAGCAGAGCAGCTCTCTGTTTGTTGTTTATATAAAGCCGGCGAGGCCCACCGGCGCCGGAAGGAGCAGTACCGGAGCACGCGAGCGATCGACGATTTGTGGCTTCCTTCCAGGTAGGTGCTGCTTGTTGGGTCGCCTTCCTCCCTTCATTTTCAGTCGCTCTCGCTTGCACCACGGACAAAGCAACCCACATCCTTTCTATGCAGCAAGTATCTTCTCTGTTCCTGTACGATCGCGCCACGCACGTACGCCTCCTCTTCTACCTGGGCCACTCATCTGCAGCAACCATACGCACGTGGACGTACTACACAACACATGCATACATTACGTTGGTCCAGGACGTCCGAAAATACTTGTCATCAGAATGAACAAAAAGAGATGCATCTAGAACTAAAATACATCTAGATACATCCCCTTTTATTCATTTTAATGACAAGTATTTCCGGACGGAGAAATACTTTCAGGCACAGCCGAAACGTGCTTAATTACAGCTCACTTGTTTTGGCCCAATTGGCGCCATATAGCCCCGGTTATTTAAACGACGTACTGTGTCGTTTCCGAATCACAATGACAAATCAATAATAATAATAATAATAATCTCGGTCCCTCCTCACTTTTTTTCAAAAGAAATTGCTCAATTACCGCACGTTGTAATCTATAAGCCATGACTTTGCCTGCATGAGAGCCCAGCTAGCTAGCTCTAAGGCCTTGTACAATGGAAGGTGTTTAGAGAGATGCTTAGAAAAATAAACCGGGTTTTTTTGAAGCACCGGTGCCTATTTCTACAGGATAGACGCTTAACTAAGTGTCTATCTTGTACAAATAGGCACCGGTGCTTAAAGAAAGTTTGATTTATTTTTCTAAGCACCTCCCCTAAGCACCTCCCATTGTACAAGGCCTTATGCGAAAGTTAGCGATGCTACGCCTCCAGAAGCAGAGCGGGCATGCGTACGCGTGCTTGCTTGGTTGCGTGTATATGTACGTGTATTTCAAGGTGCATGAAACAAATCTCCTGCATACATATGTACATCTTTGTTATGTACGCCAACGGTTTCTAGAACGGCGTTGAATCAAGCCCATCGCACTAGCGTTTTTCGTGTGGAGTTTCTTCAGCCATCACTTTGTGAAGCCCTTGCTTGTGACCAGTGGCGTAGCCAGAAAACCTGAATGGACAGGGCCAAGAGCTGCTAAACTAGCTTGGGAAGGGTCAGACCAACAAAATACAGAGATAATACACTGTTTTAGCAGAAATACTCAGTTTCCTAGTGGAAATATTTGCATGTTGGCATGGGCCTGTCTCCGCCACTGCTTGTGACGGTCTGAACCTATTTCATTTTTCCCTGACCTTAATGGAAAAGACATGCAACCCTCTTGCATGTTCTTGTTATTTTTCTAAGCTCGTCTGAGGAAGGTAAGAAAAATTAGCCTAGAGGCATAGTGTCCTTGCTAATTACATGTTGGGTCTATCTGGATGGGACTCACAATCGTGTGCATGGTCATTTCCTTTTGAAGAGAAAAGTATATTTTCATCCAGCAAAGTTTGCAAATGGACCATCAAGTTCAACTGGATATTTTACATCCATCACTTGCCTTGAGTGGTTTTGCGCCAACGTGGCATGTTTTTGACTGCTAATCTCGTCGCCTCATCGTCCACCTCACCTCACCTCCCTGTCTCCGTCTCGTCGGAGGAGACATACCAAGCAACCTGAGGGTTGAAACTCATCCGTCGACATCAGTTTGGGGGACTAAGTTTTTCTTATTTTGAAGTTGAGGGACTATTTCTAAATAATTGGTAAAATCAATAGATGAAATATACTTTTGAATTCTCTTTTTGAAGGCATTATTCTTGAGTATTATGTTTTGTGGCTAGTGGATTTGCTCCGCAACATTAGTTTGATGGTAAATTGTGGCAAATATAAGTATTGCAGGGACAATCTATTGAAGACGTCATCTGTTTTTCTATTCTGGAAGACAAAGTTCTTGATTTTTTATGTTTGACTGTGCCTTAGTATATGTTAAGAAAAAAACCTGGTTTTCACCAGCTGTTAGTTTTGGGAACTAGGCAATAATCTGATGGTAGGGTCGCAGTGACACATCCCAATCAACTAGGGTTTAACTCTTGTTGGGGAGAATTTCCAACACCTCATCTAGGTGTGCTTTGACTTACTAAATTTCACATTGCTTCCTTGTTGCTGGATTTGTTCTTTATTTTGTGTAGTTTTTTTCATAAAGAAACTGAAAAATAAGGGGGTGATTTCACTCGTTTAACAACAAAAACACTCCCCATCATTGCAAATCCACCTACACACGCAATGGTTGTAGGCCTTGGGCGCTCACATAACAGTTAATGAATTGTAGACGTTTATAAATTTTAGTACCACATGGCTTAGAGACACTGAAAGGGATCTTTCCTCCGATTTCATTAAGGAAACCAATAGTCTTATACAACCAAAATGCAACCTGCCACCACAAGAAACTGTCTGGGAGAACAACTTACTCACACTCATCCCCTACTTTCCATCTAATCACAAGGTAGAGAAGTTGGACAAAACACATATGCAATTCCTCCTCAAGTCAGCCACCCTCCAGCCTCGGGATCCAAGGCGCCCAAGCTCCTCCATGCTTGGAAGAATTCATTTGCCACTCGATCCAGCAGTTTTGTGCACCGCCGCAGCCCCAACTTTGCGTCCTTGTTCACATGCAAAGAACTCCATTCATTAGCCTTTTTGGGAAAATCCAACGTGACATTCTGAAAAAAAAACACTAGGATCAGATGGCCAAAATTTCTGGAAGCAAGCTGAATTTCTAGCTTTCTAGTTACTCCAAAAGATAGCAGCAACTCCTACTGGGACTAATATCCCTTTCCCAGCCCCCATCCCACCTAGCCAGACATTAAAGCATGTTTTTACTGATACTGAAGATATGCTACTCCCTCCATCCCATAATGTAATAAGTTTTTTTGATACTACACTAGTGTCAAAAAACATCTTACATTACGGGACGAAAGGAATAGTTTATATGTTTTCTTCCATGGGCTTAGTGTAAAGCGATGATGATAGGTGCCTGTGCCGGTTGGGTCAGGTACTTTCTCCTGTATCTCAAGGATGAATTGGCGCCTCGCTGAGTTTTGTTGCGTGTTTTTTCTCTCTTTCTTGCCGTTGCCGTAATGGACACGAGTTTCGCAAAATGCACAGTGAATGCGATGATAGCGAATATAGAACAGAGTCTAGGTTAAGATGAGCAGGGTATCAAAGCAGAGCATGGTGGTAGATTAGTGGAGTATGCGTGGTAAGAAGTCGAAGCTTGTTCAATTCCTAGTAGCAATTCGTACAATTAGTTGACGATTGACTGCAAAATTGCTAACACCCACGAATTCATTACATCGATGGACTAACTACAGGGGCATGCATGAACTGTACGAGATACAGAGGACACGGGCTCGCTAGTCCGTAGTACTATAGTAATCAACTACTCGGCGTGTCTAACTAATCGAGGTATCCTTGAGACCAGGCCTATCGAAGGCTTGGGGCAAGAACCGCCGCTCTCGTGCTCCTGCTGCTGCTGCCGTGGGTGCTGGGCGAGCCGGCGGGGACTTGGGCGTCGTCGGCATCGGAGTCCTCCTCCTCGGTGATTGGGTCGAGGCAGCCCGTGGCCGCGCGACGGAGGCGCAGCCGCTGCAGCCGCATGACGTGGAAGGCTTCCGGCGGGGCCGCCTCGTCGGCAGCGAAGTGGACGACTGCGTAGGTTCTCGCGGCGGAGGCCATGGATCAGCGACGGGTGGCGTCTCTAGCTTGCTAAGCTTGGATCGGGCGCCTGATTGCTTGCCGTGCTTGTGGACTGTGGCGATGCGAGGGAGACGCAGGCAGCTTGGTTCGTTTATATAAAGCCGGCGATGGAGCGGTGGAGCACGCGACCGGCCGGCCACTGGCCGCCCGCGTACGTAGACATGGGTAGCTTCCTTCTTCCTTCCTTGCAGGTATGCGGTTAGTTGTTGGGTTGCCTTCACTTTTCACTCACTTTCGCTTGCTCCACGAGCAAAGCAACACCCACAGCTTCGGTGGTGCCACCTCCGCCCGTTCCTGTCTTTCTCCATCGTGCCACGCATTTTGCTCAGCCGGCCAATCTAGGCATCCCGCGATCTTGCTGCCTACTTCTGCACCTTCATTTCCGGCACGAGCAGAACGTGCTTGAATAATTAATTATTGGTTCGTTCATTACTTGGCCGGCCTGCAAAGCACTGTCACATACTACATGCACATGGTGGAGCTCCTTGTTTTTGTATGCATGCCACAACGTCGCCGTCAAATCAACTGAAATCTCGGCCGTCGTTGTTCTATGAGGTACCTGGCTGAACTACACGTCCTATTCGATGGGGCCGGGTGTGTATATGTCTGACGTGCACATGATGCAACAAAGCAAATTTATCATTGAAAGCCCGTGTTAATCATCGTTTGGAACACGGGTATGCAAAATAAGTTGGGAAGCGTTAAACCCTTTTCTCGGGCCGCATTGTATATATATGGAAGATGCCATGGCTTTTTTTTTAGCATCAGTACAGACACAAGCACTCATATGCACACGCATACACTCACCCCTATGAACGCACACACGCACACCCTACCCCTATGAGCACCTCCGAGAGACTGAGCCGGCATATCATCTTAAGATTTACGAAGTCACCGTAGGCGCCTCGTCATCGACGGGAACGTCTCCTCCCACTGAAAGCGCATCGTCGGAAATCCTGAAATAAATTCAGGAATAATGCAAGCACCAGGATTTGAACCCTGATGGGTTGGGGATACCACTGTCCACCTAACCAACTCAACCACAGGTTGATTCGCGAAGATGCCATGGCTTACAAGCTGAAGTTCAGTCGTACAGAGATTGTCCAAAGAAGGTCGGTAATGAGAATTAGGAGAGGGAACAGAAGAAGAGATAGAAAAGGAGTACAAGTTAAAAGCTAGTCCTATCCCTATTCAATTCTTCTAACACTCCCCCTCAATCTAAACCTTAAGAAACATCAAGGTTTAGATTATACTTAAACTCGTTAAGCCTTCTCATGGCAAGAGGCTTTGTGAAGCCATCAGCTAGTTGATCACCAGTTGGTATGAATCTTATGGTAGCTATTCTTCCTCTGACAAAATGGAAATCAACCTCAACATGCTTTGTACGTGCATGAAAAACATGATTAGCTCAAAGATAGGTTGCACCAATATTATCACACCATAACCTTGCAGCTTGTGGAGTATTAATTCCTAGCTCATAAACCAAAGTCTGAATCCACACAACTTGATCTGTAGCATTTGCTAGAGCTTTATACTCAGCCTCGGTGCTTGACCTTGAGACTATGGCCTGTTTTCTTGCACTCCATGATATAAGATTTGTTCCCATGAATACAACAAACCCACCTATGGATCTTCTGTCATCAGCACATCCTGCCCAATCTGCATCAGAATAGGCAGACACAAGCATAGAAGAAGACTTGACAATTTTTAGTCCAAATCCTTCTGACAATTTGAGATAGCTCACAATTCTTTTGACTACTGTCCAGCGATTAGTGGTAGGTGCATATAAGTACTGACACACTTTGTCCACAGAATAAGAAATATCAGGACGACTAAGAGTCAAATATTCCAATGCACCTACAACACTTATTTAGTTTATTGCATCCTCAGGTCCAAGTGCTTCTCCACTATCAATTGTAAGTTTTTCTAAAGTTGAAATTTGTGTACTTATATGCTTCCAATTTTCCAATCCTACTCTCTTCAGAATGTCATTAGCATAATTTTCTTGTGAAAGAATTATACCATCCTTTACCTTCTAGACTTCTATACCCAGAAAGACAGATGTTGGCCTTCAAAGACACCTTGGAGATATGTGAGTTGTTAGATTTAGGTTTTTTAGGTGTGACTTTTACCTCTGGTATTGAACATGAATATATTTGCGAGTAGTTACTTTTTTTCTTGAGCACATGGGAGAAGTCCGGTAATAAGTAATCATGTGAATTTGGTATTCATTCGATATTTTGACGATATGTACGTATGTTGTGATTCCCTTAGTGGTATTATGTGAACGTCGAGTACATGCCACTTCACCATACTTGGGCCTAAGGGAAGGCATTATGGAGTAGTAATTAGATGATGTGTTGTTAGAGTGACAAAAGCTTAAACCCTAGTTTATGTGCTATTCCGTAAGGGGCTGATTTGCAACCATATGCTTCAAGATATGGTTAGATTTATCTTAATTCTTCTTTCGTACTTGCGGATGCTTGCGAGAGGGGTTAATCATAAGTGTGAGGCTTGTTCAAGTAAGAATAGCACCCAAGCACCGGTCCACCCACATATCAAATTATAGTAACGAACACAAATCAAATAAACATGATGAAAGTGACTAAATGGATTCCCATGTGTCCTCAAGAACGCTTTACTTGCTATAAGAGAAAGTTGCACTGGTAGAAAAAGGGCCTATAGTCCCGGTTCGTAAGGGCCTTTAGTCCCGGTTCTTGAACCGGGACTAAAGGGTCGGTACTAATGCCCTGACCCTTTAGTCCCGGTTCAATCCAGAACCGGGACTAAAGGCCCTCCACGTGGCCGGTCCACCTTTAGTCCCAGTTGGTAACACCAACCGGTACTAAAGGAAACTTTCTGATTTTTTTTTTGAATTTTTTTTTGAATTTTTTTGAATTTTTTTTATTTTCAAATTTCTGAATTTTTTTAATCTCTAATCTCTAATCACCCCTCATCACTGCTCAATTTAATCTCTAATCACCCCTCATCATTCCAAATCATCTAACTTCCCGGACGGTCACGCATCCTCCCACTCCCCCAGCCCGAGCACGCTTAACTTCCGGGTTCTATGCTCCCTCGTTTCCAAGTCTGCACTCGTTGTTTTCCTGACAATAGTAAGATGTCAATCCTATTAACCCTCAGGAGTTTAGCTTGAGCATGAAGTCACATTTCACTGTTTGAGTTTGAAATTATTGTTCTAAAAAACAATAATTTTTTAGTAACACTAATAATTCTTGAATAAGTAGTTTGACCATTGTTTGACCACAGTTTGACCATAGTTTGACCAGATTTGACCAAAATTCAAAAAAGCTGAAATAATTATTTAATAACACTAATATTCTTGAATAATTATTTAGTAACACTAATACTTCTTGAATAAGTAGTTTTACCATAGTTTGACCAGATTTAATGAAAATTTAAAAAAACTGAAATTTGAGCATAACTTTTTTTCCTTTTGAAATTTGAGGATTCTACAAATTTGCAAACAGGCCGTAGGCTGTCTCCATCAACTGTCACCCATAAATTTTCGAGTAGATGATTTTTCATATAAAAAACTTTTTAATCCGAGTTCGTATGCAAAAGTTATGCCCATTTTACAAATTCCAGAGAGATTTTGTAAATAAAGTCGAAATTCATATTTGTAAATTTTCCCAACAACTAGACCACATATCACATGGGAAACTTATTTTATTTTATTTTTTGACATTTCCATCATTTTCTTTTGTTTTTTCTAAAACTGAAAAGGCGGTCCACAGGGGGGGGGGAGTTTGAAAATGGGACCTTTAGTACCGGTTCGTGCCATGAACTGGTACTAATGCCTGAAAGCCCATTAGCAACCGGGACTAAAGGTCTAACCTTTAGTACCGGTTGGTGCCACCAACCGGGACTAATCGGCATCGCACCCTTTAGTCCCGGTTCGTGGCACGAACCGGGACTAAAGGGCCCAGGTGAACCGGGACTAATGCCTTAGCCGCACGAACCGGGATAAATGCACCCATTGGTCCCGGTTCTGGACTGAACCGGGACTAATGGGCTTACCCGACCTGGACCAAAGCCCCCTTTTCTACTGGTGTTGCGACCTGTCCTTTGATGCAAAAAGGATTGGGCTACCTTGCTGCACCCTTGCTACTATTGTTACATGTTACTTGTTACAAATTACGTTGCTACCAAACTATCTGTTATTGATAATTTCAGTGCTTGTAGAAAATACCTTGCTGAAAATCGCTTGTCATTTCCTTCTGCTCGTCGTTGGGTTCGACACTCTTACTTATCAAAAGTAGTACGATTGATCCCCTATACTTGTGGGTCAGCAGCCCCGAATTGGCTTTAGGCCAACTAGCTGATTAAGTGCCCCTTCCCAATTCTATAATGGTTGGCTATCGACATACGACTAGGCAAAGAGTGGATAGGAGTGCATCTTCTTCCTCCTCCCCTCCTTCTCTCGAGTTGTAATTCGTATTCTTGGTGAACTCTATGGAGAAATGGATCGAGGATATCCATCATAAGTCGGTATCAGGATAGATAATAATTCAAATTTCACAATATCGATCCATCTAATCACGCAGAACATGACCGATGAGTCTCTGTTGCAATAACACAATTGTGACAGTATGAAGACCTATTTTAAATAACAAAAACTATATTACGAACACTGGAACAAAGAAAATTATTACCAACAATTTCTTTATAATGTTGTCTTGTTAAGAGTGTGCATCAGTAGTTTGTATGGTGCAGAACTTGGTGCATGTGCATATTTGCCCAGAAGCAAGTTAACACAGTTAGCAAAACTGATGAAAAACCACATCTCTTTCCATGTACATGTGGTTCCGGCAGTATAGTAAGTTCCATGATGTCTACTCTTTCTTGTGTTTCTTCTTACATAGTATAGTAAGCTGGGTAGATATGGACAAGATTTATACCATGTGTAGATATACATATGCAGGATTTAACAGATGCTCAAAATTTTATTCTTTGTTATGATGAATGTCAGAGGATTGGTAATATTGGTACACATTAGGAAATGTGTATGAACTATTCTTTAGAAGTTACACCACTTGATGCATGAGGTTTTGATTATATCAGACCTTTTCTTAGTTCTCATGGATATACTCATATTTTAGCCATTTAGTGTATGGCTTTATGTCACCTTCATTTTTTAGGTACATTTATCTCCATGGTGTTCTAGGGCATTGTGTCGCTCACATTCAAAAATATGGCACTACAGAGCTTAAATATGAAGTCTAACAAGAATGTACTATATTATGTCCTCTATCTGGAGAGAAAGGCCCTAGATCTTATCGGCAAGCACACGAAGTGGTGAGCTAGCGAGCTAGTATTCGAGCTTGACCTCTACCTATATTAATAATATTCTTAGTTCCTCCTAGGAACAACTCGGTATGACTTCTAATAGGATATTTCAATTGTATGCCTGCTCATTATATAGATAACGGGCTTGCATGTATTCTGGTGGGTCCTTTGTTAGGGTAGTGATAGAATATTCTACCAAGATATTTAGGTATTTGGATGCCACTACATATAAATTCTTATATCATATTAAGTTCGCAACTGAATTTATCTGTGAATATGGTCCATCATATGTACATATGTTTAGGGAAATGATATTATATGTTATGTTTGATCCCTCCAATCTTGGGACAATTTTCGACCAAGATATTGAGATATTTCGATGTCACAACATATAGATATATCATAATACATTTAGCAATACAAGTTAATTTATTAATCAATTCAAGTTTTGAATTTTCTAAGGACCAGGGAAAGAAATTACGTAATATATCAAACTAAAATCACCATAGAAAATATGTCTTCTACTTTTACCTTAACACAAAATGAGCATTTGTATGATAAATTGCATCCTTTGTACTTTTGAGAACTTCTTTGTTCACATGTTGGAGAGTGCTTAGCACTATCTTAGAAATGCTTTTTTTCTTGAACTTTCAAAAACAACAACAAAATAAAAATTAAAAAATTATATACATATCAGATGTGTTAATAAAAATAATATACAATTTGTGGTAACTAATTAATTATTAAAAGTAAAAGAGTTTAATATAAACAATAAATATGTGAAAACATTTTTACATTTGTATCACAAATGACCTGTTAATATTTTCAACGTTTATTTTGAAATAAAAAGGTAATAAAATTGGCTTTATTCTTCTGGTTTATACAATTTTATCAGCCTTCGTTTGTCCATACAATTTTCAGTGAACAATACATTCTTCTGGGCTCTGAATTACTATTGCAATGTCGCCCCCTATACCCATCAAAACTACAAGGTCTGGTCAAGTCATACTATTCTCCACCGAAACACAATATCCATCAATGCATGCTTGGCCCGGCTATACATCCCCGGCCGGCCACGTACTCAGTAACAACGACGTAGGTCTCGGTGTTTGTAGCAACATGCATCTTGGCATTTCTCTTGCGCCAGGTCAGCAACTAATTGTGATTAGGCCGATGCATGGGTCAGGCCAGCAACGATAGAGATTTTGTGTTTCTCTGTTCGGTAGAAACGTCACGGTTCGTGGTATTGCTAAAAAGGGTCAAATCGTGAAATAAAATCTGAGAGAGTTTATTTCATGCTAAAGTTTACTGAGAAGCTCAAAATAGTGATTTTGGCCACACTGGTGGGTGTCTTCTTGGGCGATCAATCATCGTTGCAGCAATGCAGAGAGGTTTCTTCGCCTGCCGCAGCTGTGCAGTGGTGGTGGTGCACGATGGGTTAAGCGGAGGAGAGCAGCTCTGTTTGTTTATATAAAGCCGGTGAGGCGGGCCGGAGACTGAGCAGATGGGCACCAGCATTGGCGCGTGCGCACGTTTGGTTGGGTCACTCTCACTTGCACCATGGACAAAGCAACCGAATATCTCGGCTGTGCCACGTAAGTCATTTCTCTGCAAGTATCTTCTTTGTTCTTTGTTCTACACAGTCCCACACCTTAATCATATGCACGTGGACGTAATACACATAGACATTACGTGGCCTAACTCGCCAGTTTCTAGCACGGGCATGCAAAACATGCTCAGTTACTCGCTCTTAGTCATGTGCGTGCTTGCGTATAGCTTCACCTGTTTTGGCCTCATTGGCGGGTCCGAATCACAGTCACAATCACAAATAAATAATCTTGGTCCTTCCTCACTTGTTTTGCAAGGTATGTACGTGAACCAAATCCCCTATGTGCGTATGTGTATCTTTGTTAGGTATGCCAACGGTTTCCGGTACGCCGAGCAATCCCATGTTCTTTCATGCCATGGGGTTGAATCTGAACTCGTGGCCTTGACAATTCTATGTTGTACTCCCTTCATCCCATACTAAAGTTGTGACACTTATTTTGAAACGGATGGAGTATAATCTTGTGTGGAGCTTGGGCAATCTGGTCAGAGAGGAAGCGCAAGAACACATGGAGAGACCACCCGATCTACTAAACAGTCTGTCAAGTGGGCTTTGGATGAACCTACTCATTCGTAGGAATCAAGTAAAAAATATGGTTCTAAAGCCTGTAGAAGACCCGGTCAAATAGCAGCCACCTGATGGATAAAGATTAATGTTGATGCCTCCTATAGTGAACCTGATCATCACGGTGGAACTGGACTAGGGGTTCAAGACCATGCAGGAAAGCTGATTCGGGCACAAGCGATCTGGTATGTATTTGGAATGTCTGCAGTGGCCATGGAGGAATTTGCTCTGCGTGATGAAGTTCAACTTGCATCTGACCTGAGTTATAGAAGGGTTATTATTGAAACTGATGCCTTCTTTAGTAGTTTGCCAATGGAATACTCCAAGTGCAGATCGCTTGAAGATTGCTACTACTCTTAAGGAAACCCAAGAGCTTTGCGGGAATTTTGAAGAGTTTCGGCTTGTTTTTATGGCCAAGAGAAGCTAATGAGCTTGCACATCTTTGTGCTACACAATGTAGCTCCTTTAAGACGTACTAGATGTCTTTGGATTAGTTACATTCCGTCTTTGCTCACGGATTGTATGAGTAAGTAGTGTATTCCCGCTGATTAATTAATAAAGCTTTCTTTTTTTGTACCATTGTCGCAATGGATATGATTGCTCAAGTGATGGGGAATACGTCTTCATGCACACGAGGAACAGAGTCACAGGTTAAGACGAGCAGGGTATAAAAGCAGAGCAAGGGGATTTTTTTACCTAGATGCCATGTTAGTGGAGTATGCGTGCTAAGAAGTCGAAGCTTGTTCGATTCCCTGTGCAATTTGTATATTTTTCTCGCCGATTCGCAGCGAATTAGCTAACTCGCATGAATTAATGCATGGACTAATTACAGAGGAATACATGAATTGGACGGGAGTACCCGAAAGCGCGCCTAGCTCTAACTGAGATGGACTTGCTAGTCCGAACTCGGTGCATCTAATCAATCCAGCATCAAGACCGGGCCTGTCGAAGGATCGGGCCAAGAACGGCCGCTCTAGTGCTGCTGCTGCTGCTGCTGCGGGCGCTGGGCGAGCCGGCGGGGACTTGGGCGTCGTCGGCATCGGAGTCCTCCTCCTCGGCGATGGGCTCCAGGCACCCTTCCGCCGCCCGGCGGAGGCGCAGCCGCTGCAGGTGCATGACTTGGATGGTCTCCGGCGGGGCCACCTCGTCCGGGGCGAAGTGGGCGACGGCGCAGGATCTCGCGGCGGAGGCCATGGATCAGCGGTGGGTGGCGTCTTCTTAGCCAAGCTTGGATCGAGAGCTTGCTTGCTTGCTCACTGTGTTTGTATGCTGGGCGGTGGACTGTGGTGGAGGGAGACCGCAGCGGGCCTGGTTTCTTTATATAATCAAAACCGGCGACGAACTGGAATGGTGGAGCACGTCACCGGCCGGCCACATGTGCGCCGCCCGCGTTAGACACCGCGTACGTAGACGTAGACAGATGTAGCTTCTTTCCTTCCTTGCTTCCAAGCTTCCTTTTTCAGTCACTTTCGCGTGCCATGAGTACGTTCTTTACTGTCCTTTTCAACGGTGCCACGCATTTTGTTCATTCTGCCACTCTTCTTTACACCAATCATACAAACGTGCACGTGGATGCACACACATGCTTACGTGGCCTGCTAGCTAATTTGTCACGTTATTTTCGGGCACGAACAAAACGCGCTCGATTACTTAGTTCGACTATTAATTGGCCGGCCTGCATAACACTGTCAGCTCTCACTTGTTTTGTGACGTTAATTGATTATTCATACATGTATGCTACAACGTAGGCTCTCGAATCAAATAGAATCCACATGTTCTATACTCTTACTCAACATTCTCTGTTTCCCAATATGTACAATTCACTACCAATTTTTTTCAATAAATTATATTTTGCGTTAGGATTTGTGTTGTTACAGAAAGTATATGGGTTGGGCGCTTGGAGCATGTGTCTGTAGTTTATTCTTCACATTTTTGGTAGAGGTGGCATTCTTCTAAAATTTAATACATAAGTTCTTCTCTTTTTGTGCATCATCTTGTTATACTCTTCTTTTTTAAATAGTGTAAATCAAACACTCTTACATTTACTTTCCATTTAATTTTAGTTGTTTTAAGCACTTATTGATGTGTGTCTTATAACAAGTTTACCCCATCAACACACAAAGAGTGTCCTCCAATTTATATTAAGTTTAAGAGTATCTGTGGTTTGGTGATGCAACTCTCGATAACATTGATCAGGTGCGATCGCATATATGATATACAAGGGGTGCACACGTCCTCATCTATAGATGGAATATGAGGCGTGGCAGTTAGAGCAACTCCAGCAGGTCGACCCAAACGGACATCGTTTTTGTCCGCTTTTTGTCCGTTTGGGTCGGCCGCCCGCCCGCGGTCTGGCCTCTTTTAGATTTGGGTCGGAAGTGTGCCCAACGGGCCGACCCATTTCATGATCGCGCGTGCTTTAGATCGTGTCAGTGGCCATGTCGTCGCCCTAGTTTTGGCGCTCCAGCACGCGGGAAAGGTACGCGCGCGGGGGGGGGGGGGGGGGGGGAAGCGGCCTAGCGCGCGCTGGTTTTGGCGCACTGCGTTGGATTTCCTTGAAGAGGAAAGGATAATGTAGCAAAGTAGCGTAAGTATTTCCCTCGGTTTTTAAGAACCAAGGTATCAATCCAGTAAGAGGCTGCGCGCGAGTCCCTCGTACCTGCACAAAACAAATAACTCCTTGCAACCAACGCGATAAGGGGTTGTCAATCCCTTCACGGTCACTTACGAGAGTGAGATCTGATAGATATGATAAGATAATATTTTTGGTATTTTTGTGATAAAGATGCAAAGTAAAATAAAAGCAAAGGAAATAACTAAGTATTGGAAGATTAATATGATGAAGATAGACCCGGGGGGCATAGGTTTCACTAGTGGCTTCTCTCAAGAGCATAAGTATTTTACGGTGGGTGAACGAATTACTGTTGAGCAATTGACAGAATTGAGCATAGTTATGAGAATATCTAGGTATGATCATGTATATAGGCATCACATCCGAGACAAGTAGACCGATTCCTTCCTGCATCTACTACTATTACTCCACTCATCGACCGCTATCCAGCATGCATCTAGAGTATTAAGTTCATGAAAACAGAGTAACGCCTTAAGCAAGATGACATGATGTAGAGGGATAAATTCATGCAATATGATAAAAACCCCATCTTGTTATCATTGATGGCAACAATACAATACGTGCCTTGCTGCCCCTACTGTCACTGGGAAAGGACACCGCAATATTGAACTCAAAGCTAAGCACTTCTCCCATTGCAAGAAAGATCAATCTAGTAGGCCAAACCAAACTGATAATTCGAAGATACTTACAAAGATAACCAATCATACATAAAAGAATTTAGAGAAATTCAAATATTGTTCATAGATAATCTTGATCATAAAACCCACAATTCATCGGTCTCAACAAACACACCGCAAAAAGAAGATTACATCGAATAGATCACCATAAGAGAGGGGGAGAACATTGTATTGAGATCCAAGAAAAGAGAAGAAGTCATCTAGCTAATAACTATGGACCCGAAGGTCTGAGGTAAACTACTCACACTTCATCGGAGAGGCTATGGTGTTGATGTAGAAGCCCTCCGTGATGGATGCCCCCTCCGGCGGAGCTCCGGAACAGGCCCAAGATGGGATCTCGTGAATACAGAAAGTTACGGCGGTGAAATTAGGGTTTTGGCTCCGTCTCTGATCGTTTGGGGGTACGTAGGTATATATAGGAAGAAGAAGTACGTCGGTGGAGCAACAGGGGGCCCACGAGGGTGGAGGGCGCGCCTGGGGGTTAAGCGCGCCCCCTACCTCGTGGCCTCCCTGTTGGTTGCTTGACGTAGGGTCCAAGTCTCCTGGGTCTTGTTCGGTGAGAAAATCACGTTCCCGAAGGTTTCATTCCGTTTGGACTCCGTTTGATATTCCTTATCTTCGAAACCCTAAAATAGGCAAAAAAAACAACAATTCTGGGATGGGCCTCCGGTTAATAGGTTAGTCCCAAAAATAATATAAAAGTGGATAATATAGCCCAATAATGTCCAAAACAGTAGATGATATAGCATAGAGCAATCAAAAATTATAGATACGTTGGAGACATATCAAGCATCCCCAAGCTTAATTCCTGCTCGTCCTCGAGTAGCTAAATGATAAAAACAGAAATTTTTGATGTGGAATGCTACTTGGCATAATTTTAATGTAATTCTTCTTAATTGTGGTATGAATATTCAGATCCGAAAGATTCAAGATAAAAGTTCATATTGACATAAAAATAATAATACTTCAAGCACACTAACTAAGCAATTATGTCTTCTCAAAATAACATGGCCAAAGAAAGTTCATCCCTACAAAATCATATAGTTTAGTCATGCTCCATTTTCGGCACACAAGAATGCTCTCATCATGCACAACCCCGATGACAAGCCAAGCAATTGTTTCATACTTTAGTAATCTCAAACCTATAAAATTTCACACAATATATAAGCGCGAGCCATGAACATAGCACTATGGGTGGAATAGAATATGATGATGGGGTTATGTGGAGAAGACAAAAAAGGAGAAAGTCTCACACCAACGAGGCTAATCAATGGGCTATGGAGATGCCCATCGATTGATGTTAATGCAAGGAGTAGGGATTTCCATGCAACGGATGCATTAGAGCTATAAATGTATGAAAGCTCAACAAAAGAAACTAAGTGGGTGTGCATCCAACTTGCTTGCTCACGAAGACCTAGGGCACTTGAGGAAGCCCATTGTTGGAATATACAAGCCAAGTTCTATAATGAAAAATTCCCACTAGTATATGAAAGTGACAAAACAAAAGACTCTCTATCATGAAGATTATGGTGCTACTTTGAAGCACAAGTGTGACAAAGGATAGTAGCATTGTCCCTTCTCTCTTTTTCCCTCTTCTTTTTTTAATTCCTTACTTGGGACAATGCTCTAGAAAATGATGATCATCACACTTTTATTTATTTACAACTGAATGATTACAACTCGATGCTAGAACAAAAGATGACTCTATATGAATGCCTCCGACGGTATACCGAGATATGCAATGAACCAAGAGTGACATGTATGAAAGAATTATGAACGGTGGCTTTGCCACAAATACCATGTCAACTACATGATCATGCTAAGCAATATGACAATGATGAAGTGTGTCATAATAACAAAACGGTGGAAAGTTGCATGGCAATATATCTCGGAATGGCTATGGAAATGCCATAATAGGTAGGTATGGTGGCTGTTTTGAGGAAGATATAAGGAGGTTTATGTGTGAAAGAGAGTATCATATCACGGGGTTTGGATGCACCGGCGAAGTTTGCACCAACTCTCAATGTGAGAAAGGGCAACGCACGGTATCGAAGAGGCTAGCAATGATGGAAGGGTGAGAGTGTGTATAATCCATAGACTCAACATTAGTCATAAAGAACTCACATATTTATTGCAAAAATCTAAAAGTCATCAAAAACCAAGCATGACGCGCATGCTCCTAAGGGGATAGATTGATAGGAAAAGACCATCGCTCGTCCCCGACCACCACTCATAAGGAAGACAATCAAAGAACACCTCATGTTTCAAATTTGTTACATAACGTTTACCATACGTGCATTCTACGGGACTTGCAAACTTCAACACAAGCATTTCTCAAATTCACAACTACTCAACTAGCACTACTTTGATATTATTACCTACATATCTCAAAACAATCATCAAGCATCAAACTTCTCTTAGTATTCAAAACACTCATAAAAAGATTTTTACTAATCTTGAATACCTAGCATATTATGATTATTTAAGCAAATTACCATGCTATTTAAGACTCTCAAAATAATATAAGTGAAGCATGAGAGATCAATAGTTTCTATAAAACAAATCCACCACCGTGCTCTAAAAGATATAAGTGAAGTACTCGAGCAAAACTATATAACTCAAAAGATATAAGCGAAGCACATAGAGTATTCTAACAAATCATGTATGGCTCTCTCAAAAGGTGTGTACAGCAAGGATGATTATGGTAAACAAAAAATCAAAGACTCAAATCATACAAGACGCTCCAAGCAAAACACATATCATATAATGAATAAAAATATAGCTCCAAGTAAAGTTACCGATAGAAGTAGACGAAAGAGGGGATGCCTTCCGGGGCATCCCCAAGCTTAGCCTCTTCCCACTCCTTGTTCCATAATCCATTAAATCTTTACCCAAAAACTTGAAAACTTCACAACACAAAACTCAAAGTAGAAAATCTCGTGAGCTCCGTTAGCGAAAGAAAACAAAAGACCACTTCAAGGTATTGTAATGAACTCATTCTTTATTTATGTTGGTGTTAAACCTACTGTATTCCAACTTCTCTATGGTTTATAAACTATTTTACTAGCCATAGATTCATCAAAATAAGCAAACAGCACACGAAAAACAGAATCTGTCAAAAACAGAATAGTCTGTAGTACTCCCTCCGTTTTTATTTACTCTGCATATTAGGGTTGACTGAAGTCAAACTTCATAAAGTTTGACCAAGTTTATAAAAAACAATATAGACATTTATCATAATAAATCTATACGATGTGAAAGTATATTTAATAATAAATCTAATGTTGTTGATTTGTTATTGTATATCTTAATATTTTTGTATATAAACTTGGTCAAAGTTTGTAAAGCTTGACTTTGACCAAAGCTAATATGCGAACTAAATAAAAACGGAGGGAGTAATATGTAACTAGCGCAAGATATGGAACCCAAAAATTCTAAAATAAATTGCTGGACATGAGTAATTTATTTATTTATTATCTGCAAAAAGAATTAACTAAATAGCACTTTCTAAATAAAAATGGCAGCAGTTCTCGTGAGCGCTAAAGTTTCTGCTTTTTACAGCAAGATAACAAGACTTTTCCCAAGTCTTCCCAACGGTTCTACTTGGCACAAATACTAATTAAACACAAAAAAACACAATCAAAAAAGAGGCTAGGTAAATTATTTATTACTAATCAGGAGCAAAAAGTAAGGAAAAAATAAAATTGGGTTGCCTCCCAACAAGCGCTATCGTTTAACGCCTCTAGCTAGGCATAAAAAGTAAGGATAGATCTAAGTATTGCCATCTTTGGTAGGCAATCCATAAGTGGCTCTCATAATAGATTCATAAGGTAATTTAATTTTCTTTGTGCCTCACATACTATCCAATAGTTTTGTATCCAAGTATCATTTGCATTTTACTTTGCTTAGACACATTTTTTTTGTTGCTGGAGTGTGTCTAGTGATAGCTAATATTGGTAAATAATTGCACGCGCCAAGAAGACGAATTTGATAATCTGACTACTCTAAAATATGAAATGAAATGCATTGCTACAAAACATATTCATATTGAAATTTAAGAATGCGAACAAGATTAATCATGTATAATAAAATGGTTGGCTTTTAGCTTGCATTTATATATATTATGCAATGACAAAATCATTGGTTATATTAGGAAATTATATTGTTCTATTAGCAAAAAATGATCAGTGTTGCGAAAATATATACCTAGAGAATTAAACCCAACCCCTCCATGTCCCCTCTGCCACTAGGCGAAAGTAGATCCGCTAGTCGTCGTTGCCAGGCCCGTGATAACTATCACTGTTTATGGATGCTTGACGAAGCGTTGACAGTCCCAAGCTTTCGAACAATTGCAGCGCATGTACCCTAGCGCGGTGTCACATCACAAATCACGCAATCAAAATAATTAAAATTTGATGTAGAAGTTCAACATCATACAAGATGAGAATTGAGAGAGATTAGTTCGTCGTAGCAGCCTGAAGAATTGGTGATTGCCGCAGCATGTGGCGCCATATGAATCAGATTTTAAAATGGGAGAGTAGAGACAGGCAGATGGCAGTGGCGGACGAGACTTGCCTGCTCCCTTCCCATGCTTCCACATACGTGACTTAATTTAATTAGAACAAAATAAAGCCCGGCTCCACCCCTTAAAATCAGGGGAGGAGAGGGGAGGAATGATTAAATTAGAAAGGAAAAAAGGAAAAAAAATAGCCGTAGGATGAAGTGGGAGCACGGATGAGAATATAGGAAGGGAACACGCAAGCCGAATCCGGCAGCGGCACATCGCTAATCCACGCACGCGGTAATCACCGGAGATAATGCCTAAGCCTAACGCTAGGAGATTTGGAGGAGGCCAATCGTTTATTTGGACTTAGAAAACGACTATCCAATGGGCCTGTACGTGGGCCTTTTTCGTTCCTTCAGGATTCTGTGGTAACGGCACTAGCGGTGATGGTGCATGCACTGGATGAAGTGAACGGTAAGACGCGATGGGTGGAGAGAGATGGTCGGTGCTTGGATGATCGTGTCTTGTTGAGTTCCTAGGGTTCCCCGGAAGCTTCGCCATGGATGCTACTCAGCTAGGCATGGATGGCGGGTGTGCCTACTTTGTCTTCCATCATCGCGTGTTCAAGCACAACCTCGTCGACGGTCAAACCAAAGCAGTAGAGTCACCACATATCGGATGGATTTTCCCGGATGTACACGTATGGCTCCGTCCCCAAAAACCTGCGGTTGCTCCAATCCAACATATTGGATAATCATTCTTGAAGCTCGAGCTACATGAAAGCCAAACTTTCTCTTTAATAGTGCTACAACTTTTATATGAAACTGCTTCAAAATGGATTTAGTGGAGTGAAATTTATTTTTCTGAAGTGGAAGACAGAATAATTTTTATATGTCTACTTGTTGATCATGTCCAATATGTAGCAATGGGTATAAGTGCGAGTGCCGGATGGGTCTGACACAGTCCTGACCCAAGGATAAATTGACGCGTCAGTTAGCTCTGTTATTTTGCTTTATATTTATCTTTTTTTAGGGAAGCTTTATTTATCTTTTTGCATGTCATCATATATATGCAAGAACGATCGATCCTGCAATTAATTGTGGATTCAATGACTAATATTACTTATTAACTCGCAGTATTAACAGAGACTAAATTGAAAATTAAATACGGAGGTCGTCGTTCCCCAGATTAGCCTCTCAGTAGAATATTATATTCCATTTAAATCTTGGTGATTGCGATCCCAGCCTATACATGCATGGAAAGAAAGCCTTGATTATTTGCCAATTAAGATCTGTTAACGGATGGTATCCCGCATATACGCGCGCTGTCCCGGCCTATATATGTAAGCATGCACAGCGGCAGCTTAGCAAGCAGTACTTCTCCAACGCAGCACATCAACCGACCCATTGCAGGTACTAGGACAATGTCACAGTATGAGTACGTTGGATCCGGTCGCGACACGTGCATCATGGTCATCTTCGTAACCTTCGTCCTAGCGTTGGTCATCGGCTTCCTTATCGTGTGGAAGACTCAGCCGTTCCCGGCCACGGGGACGATGCTTTTTTTTTCGATCGAAGGGGCCACATGGCCCTCATTTTCATTAAGAAAATAGAGTTGTTTATAAGGCATCAACCCAACATTACATCACTGATCTAGAAGCCACAGGGACGATGCTTCGACGACCTCATCGAGCATATACTATATTTTTTGTCTAGAATAATAGTCAACATGTCCAAACATGTCTTTTGTTTTATGTCAAGGTAATAAATCTATCCATATCAGGGCCACCGAGGAAAATATTATATTCTTCTTCTTTTGTGTTTATTTAGTTTCTTTGAGAGGCAAATCATCCTCTCTCTCTCTCTCTCTTGTTGTCTTATTATCATCACGTGACTATCGATTTTGAAGAAATGTGCTGATTTTGAGAATACATATGCTACTAATTCAAGAATATATAATATACTACTAATACTACTAGTAAGATACACGTGCATTGCACGCATGAGATTTGGTAACCAAATTATGAATAGATACCACATTATATCATGTAAGCTTTGAGTCATATACGTATGATGTAGATGTTCATTTAATTCTTATAGTTCATCTAATTCAAAATCAATTAGTTTTATAAAAAAAACTATTCTAAGATTTCATAAAATTGTGCATTGTAAAGCATAAAGTAAAAATAAATAGTGACAATTCATTTAGAAAAAAAAGTTTGGGCAATTAAGATATGAAAGATTCTAGAACAAAGGAGAAGTGTTTGTGTTTTGAGGTTTGTGCATTATGCTTAAGTTCAATCATGGAGTCTTCTAGATTGTACATGTTACAGAATCTGGTGGCATGTAGATGATATCCAACGGCCAGTAGTGCTCGGATTTGCCATCTCTGTACCGTCGGATTGGCTTTATCCAACGACCAACTTTGAAAGTTATTCACACACTATATAAGGGTATATACTATTTGCTCGAGAAAATAAACTGCAATTCGTGTTGTTTCCAAAATTTCGTAGATGTTTTTTTTGTCGGACAGCAGTTTTGTCTAACCTTTGTACTTCTCCCGGTTCATCACAATATAAGTATGTTAGATTTTGGACATATTTTTTATTAGAGATAATATATGTGGGTTCAAACAGGAATTCAAGAATGTTTCAAAAATTACAATATCAACATGATATTGTCTAAGTTGGCAATTTATTTAAAATTACTTGACCTGACACATATTCCACAGCTGATTTTCTGCACAACTACAGCACACCCGACCAGTTTTTCCCTGGAAAAAATGGATCGGCCCATGCGTTCTCTCTGGACTACACAGGCGGTGGCCCTTCTCCTCCATCCCCGACTGGCGTTCAGCCTTCTCCCCTCGCCACTGCTGAGCCGGCAAAATCCGAGGCCCTGTACCAGAATCTAAAACGGGCCTTACCTCACTAGAAAAGAGAGAGAGAAATATAGGTAGAACTATAATAATATATAAATCATATCTTACACAACAATGTCAAATATAAAGAATCATACTGAATCTTGGTAGCTATAGTCTTCATTTAAATAAAATCATTATTTTAGTGTTCTTTGAAATAAAATCTTCATAATATTCTCATAATCAATCTTCACTCGATTTCTAATTTTTCTTACAGTTTTGGTAACTCTTGAAACACTAAACGTCAGTAGATGAAAAGACTAATACATTAGCTACAATATTTTAACAAAGCTGAACAATAGTCAGAAAGCGCTACTTCGAGAGTCACAATCAAGGCCTCGCCCTCACGGGATCACCGGTTATTGATGCCTGAGCGATGGCCCGAACTTTCCCTGCCTTCATGCCCTCCTGAGCAAAGCCAAAGCCCGAAGAATCAATCAAATTTGCGTCGATGGCCGCTAGACAAAGAAAGGAAAAGACGCGTACGCTAGGGCCCGAAAAAAATCAATGCAATCGCTGCCCAGCTAAACAAAAAGGATCCACAAGCTGCTTCACCAGTCCATTCAATCAAGCAACACATACTGAACCTCAAGACCAGCTCTTCCAATATTACATACTTATTTTGCAATATAGATACTTTTTCGATGAGTACACAAGAGGGGAAGATGAAGGTTAGATCTACCTCTCTTGATCTCCTCCTCCCTTCATTAGGACCTACATACCTTGTCCTATTATTATTAGTATATACATGATTCTATATGATCAACAACAAAAGGAAAATCGACATCCATCAGATACACCAAGCTAAGACGATGGATGGATGGATGAACACAAGCAGCAGAGATTATTGATGGATAAAATTGTAATTCGCAACCTTCCATGAAGGGTGCTTGATTAGTTTAGGAGCATCCTTCATTAAGACCTAGCTTGTACTCCCTCCATTCCAAATTATTTGTCGTGGTTTTAGTTCAAAAAGCAGTACGTTAGTTACATTGTTCTATATATATGATCCAGAACAGAAAATTACAGCCCTCCATGGGATATATATGCTACGGTGGATGGGTGGAAAGCAGCAGCAGAGACTATTGATGGATGGAAGCAGTTGCCTTGGCAATTAAGGCAGGCTAGCTAGGAGGGTACTTGTGATTATTTCAGGGGCACTTGGGTTTGCCGTTCTTGGTGTTTTATATGTTGGCGTAGCAGGGGCACTCGTTGCGGGTGTCCTCGCCGGTGCGGGAGGCGACGCAGTTGCATTTGCTACAGCAGATGTTTTATTTCCGTTTACTTTTGTCATTTCTTTTTTATGTTTTCCTTTTTTTTTTCCAAAATACATGTTGAATTTTGTAATACACATTATACATTTTTCATATACACGCGGCATATTCTTTGATACACGTTGAACATTGTTCACATATATGATGAACATTGTTTGAAATACGTAAGTGAATATATTTTTAATACATGTTAAACAATTTTCACATACACGTTGACATTTTGGGAATGGTATGAAATATTTAAAAAAAGTTATCTGAAAAACTTTTTTACATTGTACAAACAATTTAAAAAAATATTACAAACATTTTATTAAAACACGTGACTTTTTATAAATGACATGAACATTGTTTAAATGGTATGAAACATTTTGTACAATTACAAATGTTTTTAAATATTCAAAAAAATACTTGGAATTTTTAAAAAAACTGGGTGAATAATTTTTTAAAACACTTGAAATTTTAAAAAACTGGGAGAACACGTTTGTAAAACACTTCGAATTTTTAAAATGTCGCAAACAGTATTTTGAATGGTGTAGACATTTTTATAAAAACTGGGTGAATAGATTTTTTTTACAATGCACTGCCATTTCACACTACGCGATGAACATTTTCAAAATCTTAAGTAAAGTAATTTTAAAATACATATATGGAAAAGGTTTTGAAATATAAAAAAATGAAAAATGGAATAAACAAAAATGAAGAAACTGAACTAATATTCATACCAACTAATGAGCCGGCCAACTACAGTGTCGCTCGAGGCGAGTGCTACCTTTGCCTCACAGTAGGCGAACCACAGACGCTCCCTTCCATGTTTACCAACACTTGAACCTCTTCCTTTTCTAATATATGAGTTTCCAATGCATGGACCATGTAACTGCTTCCCACCTTCCAGCCCGTGCAGCGATCACTTAGCTTATAGCTTTAGTAAAACAATCAAATGGATCGACAAAATAAAAACTAAATTTTATAAACTAAATGTATGTAAAGTATTTTTTGGAATACATGTATAGAAAAGTTTTTGAAATATAAACAAAAATTAAAAATAGAAGAAAAAGGAATAGACAAAATGAACAAACTAAGCTAACATTTGTAGGAACAAATGATCCGACCTACTACAACGTAGCTCGAGGCAAGTAGGCGACCCATATACTCCATCCGCTCTAATAATATATATACCCGTAGCTCGAGGGAGTTTCCATTAGATGGGCCAGGGGAGAGTTTCCAATGCATGGCCCGCGTAAGTGCCTTCCAATTTGCAGCCCATGCAGCAATCACGCAGCCTATAGCTTTTCTGAAAAATCAAATCGATCGACCTCCAAAATCAATCTAAAACTTTTGTGAAAAATAAAATCGGTCGACCTCCAAAATCAATCTAAAACTTAAAAAAGTGGAGATGGGAGGTATCGATCCCCTTGCCTTTCAGGATGCGTCTTAAATGCTCTACCATTTGAGCTACATCCCCTTGATATTAGCTATATATATATTTGTTTCATAATTAATATAACAATTTATACTGTAATCCGTGAAAAAGAGAACACGTCTGGGCTAAAAGAAGAAAGAAAATTTTATAATGCCAGCTTACCCGAAAAAACGATATGCTGAAACAAATTAACATACACGCCTAATAGGTATATTGGGGCATTGAATGCCACCCAAAATACATGCTGGTTGAGAAAACTGAAACCAACCACATTGATATGAAAATATGAAGCCAGAACAACACTGGAATCCAGTATCTAAATGCAGCTCACATTTTGGGGCTCTACAGATATGCAAAGTGCCAAAGTCAGCCATGAGTACACAACCTCGCAACCTTTAGCTGCAGGCCCAAATTTCCTGGAGGTTAGATTAGGGTAGGATTAGTTGCCTGGACAGCAGAGAACAGTCGTACCAATGTCCAAGATCGTAGAAGTCAGAGGCGGCGAGGCGCATGACAGGGGGGAGGGCTCAGGGGGGTCGGCGGTGGCGCAGCGCGGTGCTACGGCAAACCGGGGAAGAAGATGAAACTTCTCAGCGGGAGAATGTACACCGTAACAAGGTGCAGCCGAAGCAGAGGAAGCAGAGCACTCACAGTCCATTTTCATTTAGGAGCTGCATTCTAACCGGTCCAAGAACTGCTCCTAATACATTTCATTCTAGTATTAGAATTAAAGCCACGCAGTTTCAGACTTAAGTGTCAGCCATGCAGTCCCTGGCTTGGGTTGAAACCAATGGTGTGTGCTGAGAAAACAGGACAATCTCGAGCATGCCGTCCTCACGTTCATCGCCATGGAGCGCGTTCTCCTGCAGGTTGGAGAGCATGACGTCTACGTGGTCTCTCCCCTGCCAAAGTGGAGCGCGAGCCCGGCATCCGTGACACCGAGCAGGCGAGGGAGGGCGCCGCCAAGAAAGAAGATGGCTCTGCGGCCAGGCAGTAGGCGCCAAGAGCTTTTACTGCAAGATTAAGCATCGTTAAGGTATCACATGTAATACAAGATTGAAATAACTCATCAAAACATCAGTTTGGAAGAAGAAATGGAACTATGCAACATCGAAAACAAGCAATGGCAATACCTGGAGAGTAGAATCTTGTGTAAGGAAAAATGGGAAACCCAATATCAAGTTCATTCCACCGCTCAATCTTCATCATGGACTTGAGATGGATCTTGTAGACGCTAGTATACGCACGAATGAAGATCACATCAGCATCTTCCGCATAGCCAACAAGCAACGGATGACAAAGCGATGTTTCCGGCCCAAGAAGCTCTTCCAAGTCAATGATGCGACGTGTCCATGGTACCCCCCCATCAATGCTACCTACCCTTGACCACAAATGGAGACTCGAATCATCAACCCCAGCAAAACCAACAACTCCATCCTCCGCGCGCATGATGATAACCTGCTTCCAGTAGCTATGTGGCACCTCCTCAATTAAATCCAATCTATGCTTATCCAAATCAAACTGAATGATGCGATCGTTGTCCAACAGCCAGTACAGTGTGTTTCCAACCAGAACCGTCGGCAATGGGACGACAAATGAATCAGGCATATGAATCGAAGTGATCTCACCCCAGACGCCAGTCTCGGACGAGTACACGCAGCCCGCGGTGATGAAATCAACCTTGTTACTGAACACTAGCACCACAAGGACCGGGCACGAATGACAGTTGTCGTGGCCAGCAACGCAGAGAACCGCGCCATTGTATGTGGCCTGCTTGGGGAGCTGCGTGGGATACGGCAGCCAGATCGTGTCACCGGTCACAAGGTCCAGGACGAGCAGCTCATTGCAGCACTTACATTCCAGGAGGGCACGACCGTGGCGACAGTCCAAGACCGACAAATAGTCGTGGTCAATCTTGCCAACAGCGGAGCCCGCGAAGGTGTTGGTGATGGAAAAGAAGAACGGAAGCGATGGCTGGTTGCTGAAGAAGCCGAGCACGGGAGGAGTCCCCCGGTGGAACTCGTGGAAGCGGAAGAGGAAGCGGGCGTCGTGGATGAGGCTGCGCCAGTGCTTGCAGACATGGGAAGCACAGAAGAGATTGATGGGCTCAGGCGGAAGGCGCATGAGAATCTCCACAAGGAGGTCGTCTGGGAGAATCTGTATATGAAAGGGCAGCCATTCAAAGGTGAGTGAACTTGTCATGAACATATTCAGAAGGATATGCACTTCTTAGTATAATATGAAAATCCGATATGAATTTCTTTAGCGTAATTTTGACAGGTGTGGAGTGCATATTCAAAAGAATTAGCACTTTTTTTGAATGGGAACTTTGGTAGTGCATATTCAAAAGGATATGCACTCCTTTTGAACTTATTTAGTGTAATTTTGACAAGTATCTCAAACACTAAGCTTATAGCTTAATGATCTTCATTGGAATACATGCATGTGAACAATTTTGATCTGCTTTTTTCAACATTATCCCCTCCCCCAGATTGTACAAATTCTGACATGGCAAACCATCTATCCATCAGCAATCAAATTGCAAAGTCAATATAAGTATAAATCAAATTGCACGGAACTTATACATAATCATAAGTTATATAACATATAAATGGAATTTACACGTACTTGATAGTTTACTGAAAGCTATCTAACATATGTGCTACAGGCCCTTCCAACGTATGCAATGGGCATTTTCAAGTTCTCGGCGGGGATGTGTGATGACTTAATGCAAATTATACGGAATTTCTAGTGGGGCAATGAGGAGAATACAAGGAAGATTCATTGGATTTCCTGGGAGAAGATGATTGTGTCTAAGAGTCAAGGAGGTGTGGGTTTCCGGGACCTCATAGCTTCTCGACAATCATGGTGTTTCATCAAGGCCCCGGATAGTCTGTGTACCCGCTTGCTAACAGCTTCATGGACTCTTGCGGCACTAACAGCTTCGTGGATCAAGTTATGGTCAGTCAACTTGGCCTACTGCATGAAAAGACCTCTCTACTCAAGGTGCAGCTTGCTAATGGCCAGAAAACCGTGACGACACTTACTCAAATCCAGTTAAACGACGGTCATGATGGAAGAGGACCTCTGGAGTGAAGAGCAATGGCTGAGATGACCCTTTCTGCTGCTGTAACTGAAATTTGGGAGACAGGATGGCATTGTCCTTCGTACCGCTGTAACTGAAGCTCGTTGCCTTCACTTTATTTCTGCAACAGAGGTATTGTTGCAGAAAAACTTTGCAACTGAGGTGATGTTGCAATTTTTTTCTTTGTCTTCTCCTTTATGCGGTGGTATAGAAGAAAATTTTGCAACATGACGTATGTTGCGGAAATCTTCTTTGCAACATATCGAATGTTGCAAAAAAAAAAGAACACCATTGTCGTTTGTCACGAGCTTCCGCCAAACGGTGGTGGTGGCGAGCGGCACCACCCGTCCCCGCATCGCGGTGCCTCATCACCATCCTCCTCACCAGCGAGATGTACATCATTCACAGAAACGGGAAATAGAAGTTGGAAAGAGATAAGATGAGAGAGAGAGACGAAGAGATAAGATGAGGAAGAAAAACGTCGGTGGTCCAGTGGGCCGCGTGTCAAACGAAGCAAGCGGCGGATGCGGTCGTGTAACCATCCGGCGGATGGGGATCTTTTCCTATGATATAGTACTATCATGGAGTTAATTCTGTGATTCAATGACCGATATTACTACTTATTAACCCATGGTATTAATAGGGGAAACATGTTCCAGAACAACCAAGTATGGAAGTCATCATGTTCTAGATTCGGCAGCATATGCGCTTTTAACTCCGGGTGATTGATTACGATCCCGGCCCATACATGCATGCAAGGAAAACCCATTATTATCTCCAAATTGAGATCCGTTTAACGGATGGTTAATTCCATATATACGTACGTGCAGCCGGGTCTATATATACTCGTGCATACCACGACCTACTGCTCGTGCACTTTGGGGGCAATGGGATGGGAGTACACAGGAACCCCTCACGACACGTGCGTCATGCTGATATTCGTAGCCACCGTCGTAGGGGCTGCCGCCCTCATCTATCTGTCGCTCAGGCACGAGACGACGGGCGGCCAATAGGCCGGGGAAGTCGAAGGCCGGTGGAGCTAGCTCGATCAGCCGGCCGGGTCTTGTCTTCCTCCGGCGACCTCGCTCATCGGCCATATTTTACTTACAATAATGTAGCAGCATAATTTTTGTTTTATGCATGTCAGATAATTTCTATATCACGGCCACAAGGAAACCATTATTCTGCTTGTTCCTTTTGTGTTTGTTTAGTTTTTTCGAGAGGCATCTTGCTCTCCTTTTTATCGCGACCAAGATTTGTATTTTGTTTTTTCGAGGGAGAATATATATGCTACCAATTCGAGAATATATACTGCCAGTTTGAGTCGTTTCCAGAATTTCAGAGATGTTCGCCCAGATCACACCGCTTGTGCTTTGCGTGCTCCCAGCAGATCGGCACCAACATAAATACACGACGGTCGTCCTTGATGCCGCAGCAGCGCCGGTGGCCATGGACACGGCACAGCGCACACGACTGCCAGAGTCCACACCAAAGGTAGGCTTGGGTGGCTGGCTCGAACGCGAAACAATATAATGACTAATTTGCCCACAGCTGTAATTTATCACTTTTTCCTTGCGAGGAAAGCATATAAGCACACCTCCTTTTTTTTCCAAGGGCATAGAAGTACACCTCTTAGAAAAATTATCACGGTATCAATCTGATACTACCTCCGTAACTAAATATAAGATGGTATATTTAGTTACGGAGGTAGTACTGTTATCTAACTTGGCAATTCATTTTAAAAAAATTGACCGGGCTCATATTCTACAACTGATTAATCATGGATTAAATAGGGTAAATATTGTGTTTGTTCTATCTGTATGAAATGGCAGAGGTTGTCTTGATTGACAGAGAAAATTATGTGCAGTCTTCTTAGGGCAAGTAAATAAATATCAATAAGCCACTCAATTTTCTCTGAGCATTCTAAAAAGAAACTTTCTTCGTTTAGCGACTCGTAGACTACTTCCTCCGTCGGCTTGAAAATGATCTTATATTGTGAGAGGGAGGGAGTATGTGCCAAAGGGGCCTGAGGAATTTACCACTTTCGGTCCAAGGATAGGGGTACAAGCCCACACAGCTAGTGCCACTGGGCTTTGACTGTAAAGCTACATTAGCCCCAACAATCACTATAGATATTATTATTTTTTGCGGAGGAACAATCACTAAGGAGAGAGAGGGGGGCCGGCCCCTTCTCCTAGTCCTACTAGGACTTGGGGAAGGGGGGGGCGCGCGGCCAGCTGTGGGCTTCCCCTTTTCTCTTTTCCACTAAGGCCCAATAGGCCCATTAGTCTCCCGGGGGGTTCCGGTAACCCTCCCGGTATTCCGGTAAAATCCCGATTTCACCCGGAACACTTCCTATGTCCAAACATAGGCTTCCAATATATCAATCTTTACGTCTCGACCATTTCGAGACTCCTCGTCATGTCCGTGATCTCATCCGGGACTCCGAACAACCTTCGGTACATCAAAATGCATAAACTCATAATAACTGTCATCGTAACGTTAAGCGTGCGGACCCTACGGTTCGAGAACAATGTAGACATGACCGAGACATGTCTCCGGTCAATAACCAATAGCGGGACCTGGATGCCCATATTGGCTCCTACATATTCTACGAAGATCTTTATCGGTCAGACCGCATAACAACATACGTTGTTCCCTTTGTCATCGGTATGTTACTTGCCCGAGATTCGATCGTCGGTATCCAATACCTAGTTCAATCTCGTTACCGGCAAGTCTCTTTACTCGTTCCGTAATACATCATCTCACAACTAACATATTAGTTGCAGTGCTTGCAAGGCTTATGTGATGTGCATTACCGAAAGGGCCCAGAGATACCTCTCCGACAATCGGAGTGACAAACCCTAATCTCGAAATACGCCAACCCAACATCTACCATTGGAGACACCTGTAGTACTCCTTTATAATCACCCATTTACGTTGTGACGTTTGGTAGTACCCAAAGTGTTCCTCCGGTAAACGGGAGTTGCATAATCTCATAGTTATAGGAACATGTATAAGTCATGAAGAAAGCAATAGCAACATACTAAACGATCGGGTGCTAAGCTAATGGAATGGGTCATGTCAATCAGATCATTCAACTAATGATGTGACCTCGTTAATCAAATAACAACTCTTTGTTCATGGTTAGGAAACATAACCATCTTTGATTAACGAGCTAGTCAAGTAGAGGCATACTAGTGACACTCTGTTGGTCTATGTATTCACACAAGTATTATGTTTCCGGTTAATACAATTCTAGCATGAATAATAAACATTTATCATGATATAAGGAAATAAATAATAACTTTATTATTGCCTCTAGGGCATATTTCCTTCAGTCTCCCACTTGCACTAGAGTCAATAATCTAGATTACACAGTAATGATTCTAACACCCATGGAGCCTTGGTGCTGATCATGTTTTGCTCGTGGAAGAGGCTTAGTCAACGGGTCTGCAACATTCAGATCCGTATGTATCTTGCAAATCTCTATGTCTCCCACCTGGACTAAATCCCGGATGAAGTTGAAGCGTCTCTTGATGTGTTTGGTCCTTTTGTGAAATCTGGATTCCTTTGCCAAGGCAATTGCACCAGTATTGTCACAGAAGATTTTCATTGGACCCGATGCACTAGGTATGACACCTAGATCGGATATGAACTCCTTCATCCAGACTCCTTCGTTTGCTGCTTCCGAAGCAGCTATGTACTCCGCTTCACATGTAGATCCCGCTACGACGCTTTGTTTAGAACTGCACCAACTGACAGCTCCACCGTTTAAAGTAAACACGTATCCGGTTTGTGATTTAGAATCGTCCGGATCAGTGTCAAAGCTTGCATCAACGTAACCTCTTACGGTGAGCTCTTTGTCACCTCCATATACGAGAAACATATCCTTAGTCCTTTTCAGGTATTTCAGGATGTTCTTGACCGCTGTCCAGTGATTCATTCCTGGATTACTTTGGTACCTCCCTGCTAAACTTATAGCAAGGCACACATCAGGTCTGGTACACAGCATTGCATACATGATAGAGCCTATGGCTGAAGCATAGGGAACATCTTTCATTTTCTCTCTATCTTTTGTAGTGGTCGGGCATTGAGTCTGACTCACACCTTGTAACACAGGCAAGAACCCTTTCTTTGCTTGATCCATTTTGAACTTCTTCAAAATCTTGTCAAGGTATGTGCTCTGTGAAAGTCCAATTAAGCGTTTTGATCTATCTCTATAGATCTTTATGCCTAATATGTAAGCAGCTTCCCCGAGGTCTTTCATCGAATTTTTTTTATTCAAGTATCCCTTTATGCTATCCAGAAATTCTATATCATTTCCAATCAGCAATATGTCATCCACATATAATATTAGAAATGCTACAGAGCTCCCACTCACTTTCTTGTAAATACAGGCTTCTCCAAAAGTCTGTATAAAGCCAAATGCTTTGATCACACTATGAAAGCGTTTATTCCAACTCCGAGATGCTTGCACCAGTCCATAAATGGATCGCTGGAGTTTGCATACTTTGTTAGCTCCCTTTGGATCAACAAAACCTTCTGGTTGTATCATATACAACTCTTCTTCCAGAAATCCATTCAGGAATGCAGTTTTGACATCCATCTGCCATATTTCATAATCATAAAATGCGGCAATTGCTAACATAATTCTGACGGACTTAAGCATCGCTACGGGTGAGAAGGTCTCATCGTAGTCAACCCCTTGAACTTGTCGAAAACCTTTCGCGACAAGTCGAGCTTTATAGACAGTAATATTACCGTCAGCGTCAGTCTTTTTCTTGAAGATCCATTTATTCTCAATTGCTTGCCGATCATCGGGCAAGTCAACCAAAGTCCATACTTTGTTTTCATACATGGATCCCATCTCAGATTTCATGGCCTCAAGCCACTTTGCGGTATCTGGGCTCACCATCGCTTCTTCATAGTTCGTAGGTTCATCATGATCTAGTAGCATGACTTCCAGAACTGGATTACCGTACCACTCTGGTGTGGATCTCACTCTGGTTGATCTACGTGGTTCAGTAGTATCTTGTCCTGAAGCTTCATGATCATCATCATTAGCTTCCTCACTGATTGGTATAGGTGTCGCAGAAACAGTTTTCTGTTATGTACTATTTTCCAATAAGGGAGTAGGTACAGTTACCTCGTCAAGTTCTACTTTCCTCCCACTCACTTCTTTCGAGAGAAACTCCTTCTCTAGAAAGTTTCCGAATTTAGCAACAAAAGTCTTGCCTTCGGATCTGTGATAGAAGGTGTATCCAATAGATTCCTTTGGATATCCTATGAAGACACATTTCTCCGATTTGGGTTCGAGCTTATCAGGTTGAAGTTTTTTCACATAAGCATCGCAGCCCCAAACTTTAAGAAACGACAACTTTGGTTTCTTGCCAAACCATAGTTCATAAGGTGTCGTCTCAACGGATTTTGATGGTGCCCTATTTAACGTGAATGCGGCCGTCTCTAAAGCATAACCCCAAAACGATAGCGGTAAATCAGTAAGAGACATCATAGATCGCATCATATCTAGTAAAGTACGATTACGATGTTCGGACACACCATTACGCTGTGGTGTTCCGGGTGGCGTGAGTTGCGAAACTATTCCACAATTTTTCAAATATACACCAAACTCGTAACTCAAATATTCTCCTCCACGATCAGAACGTAGAAACTTTATTTTCTTGTTACGATGATTTTCAACCTCACTCTGAAATTCTTTGAACTTTTCAAATGTTTCAGACTTATGTTTCATTAAGTAGATATACCCATATCTGCTTAAATCATCTGTGAAGGTGAGAAAATAACGATATCCGCCACGAGCCTCAATATTCATCGGACCACATACATCGGTATGTATGATTTCCAATAAATCTGTTGCTCTCTCCATAGTACCGGAGAACGGTGTTTTAGTCATCTTGCCTATGAGGCACGGTTCGCAAGTACCAAGTGATTCATAATCAAGTGGTTCCAAAAGCCCATCAGTATGGAGTTTCTTCATGCGCTTTACACCGATATGACCTAAACGGCAGTGCCACAAATAAGTTGCACTATCATTATTAACTTTGCATCTTTTGGCTTCTACATTATGAATATGTGTATCACTATCATCGAGATTCAACAAGAATAGACCACTCTTCAAAGGTGCATGACCATAAAAGATATTACTCATATAAATAGAACAACCATTATTCTCTTATTTAAATGAATAACCGTCTCGCATCAAACAAGATCCAGATATAATGTTCATGCTCAACGCTGGCACCAAATAACAATTATTTAGGTCTAATATTAATCCCGAAGGTAGATGTAGAGGTAGCGTGCCGACCGCGATCACATCGACTTTGGAACCGTTTCCCACGCGCATCGTCACCTCGTCCTTTGCTAGCGTCCGCTTATTCCGTAGTCCCTGTTTCGAGTTGCAAATATTAGCAATAGAACCAGTATCAAATACCCAGGTGCTACTGCGAGCTCTAGTAAGGTACACATCAATAACATGTATATCACATATACCTTTGTTCACTTTGCCATCCTTCTTATCCGCCAAATACTTGGGGCAGTTCCGCTTCCAGTGACCAGTCTGCTTGCAGTAGAAGCACTCAGTTTCAGGCTTAGGTCCAGACTTGGGTTTCTTCTCCTGAGCAGCAACTTGCTTGCTGTTCTTCTTAAAGTTTCCCTTCTTCTTCCCTTTGCCCTTTTTCTTGAAACTAGTGGTTTTACTAACCATCAACACTTGATGCTCCTTCTTGATTTCTACCTCCGCAGCTTTCAGCATTGCGAAGAGCTCGGGAATAGTCTTGTTCATCCCTTGCATATTATAGTTCATCACGAAGCTCTTGTAGCTTGGTGGCAGTGATTGGAGAATTCTGTCAATGACGCAGTCATCTGGAAGATTAACTCCCATCTGAATCAAGTGATTATTATACCCAGACATTTTGAGTATATGCTCACTGACAGAACTGTTCTCCTCCATCTTGCAGCTATAGAACTTATTGGAGACTTCATATCTCTCAATTCGGGCATTTGCTTGAAATATTAACTTCAACTCCTGGAACATCTCATATGCTCCATGACGTTCAAAACGTCGTTGAAGTCCCGATTCTAAGCCGTAAAGCATGGCACACTGAACTATTGAGTAGTCATCAGCTTTGCTCTGCCAGACGTTCATAACATCTGGCGTTGCTCCAGCAGCAGGCCTGTCACCCAGCGGTGCTTCCAGGACGTAATTCTTCTGTGCAGCAATGAGGATAATCCTCAGGTTACGGACCCAGTCCGTGTAATTGCTACCATCATCTTTCAACTTTGCTTTCTCAAGGAACGCATTAAAATTTAACGGAACAACAGCACGAGCCATCTATCTACAATCAACATAAACAAGCAAGATACTATCAGGTACTAAGTTCATGATAAGTTTAAGTTCAGTTAATCAAATTACTTAGGAACTCCCACTTAGATAGACATCCCTCTAATCTTCTAAGTGATCACGTGATCCAAATCAACTAAACCATAACCGATCATCACGTGAGATGGAGTAGTTTTCAATGGTGAACATCGTTATGTTGATCATATCTACTATATGATTCACGCTCGACCTTTCGGTCTCCGTGTTCCGAGGCCATATCTGTATATGCTTGGCTCGTCAAGTATAACCTGAGTATTCTGCGTGTGCAACTGTTTTGCACCCGTTGTATTTGGACGTAGAGCTTATCACACCCGATCATCACGTGGTGTCTGGGCACGACGAACTTTGGCAACGGTGCATACTCAGGGAGAACACTTCTTGATAATTTTAGTGAGAGATCATCTTATAATGTTACCGTCAATCAAAGCAAGATAAGATGCATAAAAGGATAAACATCACATGCAATCAATATAAGTGATATGATATGGCCATCATCATCTTGTGCTTGTGATCTCCATCTCCGAAGCACCGTCATGATCACCATCGTCACCGGCGCGACACCTTGATCTCCATCGTAGCATCATTGTCGTCTCGCCAATCTTATGCTTCCACGACTATCACTACCGCTTAGTAATAAAGTAAAGCATTACATCGCGATTGCATTGCATACAATAAAGCGACAACCATATGGCTCCTGCCAGTTGCCGATAACTCGGTTACAAAACATGATCATCTCATACAATAAAATCAGCATCATGCCTTGACCATATCACATCACAACATGCCCTGCAAAAACAAGTTAGACGTCCTCTACTTTGTTGTTGCAAGTTTTACGTGGCTGCTACGGGCTTAAGTAAGAACTCATCTCACCTACGCATCAAAACCACAACAATAGTTCGTCAAATAGACTCCGTTTTAACCTTCTCAAGGACCGGGCGTAGTCACACTTGGTTCAACTAAAGTTGGAGAGACAGTCTTCCGCAAGCCATCTATGTGCAAAGCACGTCGAGGGAACCGGTCTCGCGTAAGAGTACGCGTAAGGTTGGTCCGGATCGTCTCGTCCAACAATGCCGCCGAACCAAAGTATGACATGCTGGTAGGCAGTATGACTTGTATCGCCCACAACTCACTTGTGTTCTACTCGTGCAAATAACATCAAACCATAAAACCTAGGCTCGGATACCACTGTTGGGGAACGTAGTAATTTCGAAAATTTTCCTACGCACACGCAAGATCATGGTGATGCACAGCAACGAGAGGGGAGAGTGTTGTCTACGTACCAACGCAGACCGACTGCGGAAGCGATCACACAACGTAGAGGAAGTAGTCGTACGTCTTCTTCCCGATCCGACCGATCCAAGCACCGTTACTCCGGCACCTCCGAGTTCTTAGCACACGTTCAGCTCGATGACGATCCTCGGGCTCCGATCCAGCAAAGCGTCGAGGAAGAGTTCCGTCAGCACGACGACGTGGTGACGATCTTGATGTACTACCGACGCAGGGCTTCGCCTAAGCACTACAACGGTATGATCGAGGTGGAATATGGTGGCAGGGGGCACCGCACACGGCTAAGGAACGATCTCAAGGATCAACTTGTGTGTCTTGGGGTGTCCCCTGCCCCCGTATATAAAGGTTGGAGGAGGGGGGCTGGCCGGCCAGAGAGAGGGAGGTGCAGGGGGACTCCTACTCCTACCGGGAGTAGGACTCCCCCCTCCAATCCTATTCCAACTAGGACTCTCAAGGGGGAAAGGAGAGAGAGGGGGGCCGGCCCCTTCTCCTAGTCCTACTAGGACTTGGGGAAGGGGGGGCGCGCGGCCAGCTGTGGGCTTCCCCTTTTCTCTTTTCCACTAAGGCCCAATAGGCCCATTAGTCTCCCGGGGGGTTCCGGTAACCCTCCCGGTATTCCGGTAAAATCCCGATTTCACCCGGAACACTTCCTATGTCCAAACATAGGCTTCCAATATATCAATCTTTACGTCTCGACCATTTCGAGACTCCTCGTCATGTCCGTGATCTCATCCGGGACTCCGAACAACCTTCGGTACATCAAAATGCATAAACTCATAATAACTGTCATCGTAACGTTAAGCGTGCGGACCCTACGGTTCGAGAACAATGTAGACATGACCGAGACATGTCTCCGGTCAATAACCAATAGCGGGACCTGGATGCCCATATTGGCTCCTACATATTCTACGAAGATCTTTATCGGTCAGACCGCATAACAACATACGTTGTTCCCTTTGTCATCGGTATGTTACTTGCCCGAGATTCGATCGTCGGTATCCAATACCTAGTTCAATCTCGTTACCGGCAAGTCTCTTTACTCGTTCCGTAATACATCATCTCACAACTAACATATTAGTTGCAGTGCTTGCAAGGCTTATGTGATGTGCATTACCGAGAGGGCCCAGTGATACCTCTCCGACAATCGGAGTGACAAACCCTAATCTCGAAATACGCCAACCCAACATCTACCATTGGAGACACCTGTAGTACTCCTTTATAATCACCCATTTACGTTGTGACGTTTGGTAGTACCCAAAGTGTTCCTCCGGTAAACGGGAGTTGCATAATCTCATAGTTATATGAACATGTATAAGTCATGAAGAAAGCAATAGCAACATACTAAACGATCGGGTGCTAAGCTAATGGAATGGGTCATGTCAATCAGATCATTCAACTAATGATGTGACCTCGTTAATCAAATAACAACTCTTTGTTCATGGTTAGGAAACATAACCATCTTTGATTAACGAGCTAGTCAAGTAGAGGCATACTAGTGACACTCTGTTGGTCTATGTATTCACACAAGTATTATGTTTCCGGTTAATACAATTCTAGCATGAATAATAAACATTTATCATGATATAAGGAAATAAATAATAACTTTATTATTGCCTCTAGGGCATATTTCCTTTAAACGTCTCCTCCCACTGAATGAACATCGCTGAAAAGCCTGAAATAAATCCAGAAAAATAAGAGCGCCAGCTAGTGCCAATTATAGGACTTGAACCCTGGTAGACATTGGGGTAACCTCTACAATGGGTACCCATAACTAGTGATTTCGGGCATGTTTGGTTCATAGCTGGACTTCACCACACATTTCTTACTAAGATGTGGCATGCCACAAAAGGTGCGTTGAACAAATTGGTCTTTTAATTGTAGCGAGATTTGGCAATGTTATGTGCATATGATAGTATACGATGACCATATTTTAAACACAAACTAAACTTTCTTGTGAATATATTATGAACATTTTTTATATAAGATGAATATTTTCTTAAAACAAACCAAACAAATTACTAGATCTAATTTTTTTGTGAATTACCTTATCTATTTTCTTTGGCCATTTGTTTTCTGTAATAAAAATCGAACCAATAAAGAACAACAAAAAATCAAAGACTAGAGATAGGGTACCAATCCCCCTACCACTCAAATGCATTCTAAGTGATCTACCATTTGAGCTACATCCCCTTTTATTATCTTGATATATTATCCCCAATTAACTATTATATTGAATTACATGTTTAAACGGGGGATATTTTTTCTTACGGGCGTTTAAATAGGAGATGATACAAAAATAGTGCTACCTAGAGGATCCACAAGATGTTGCCCCATTATTCAATCAAGCAATGCCGAACCTCAAGACATGCACATATTTGCTTTCCTTCCCCGCAAAAAAAAATATTTGCTTTCCTTCCAATACTACATATTTTGCAATACTGATACATAATCGATGAATACACAAGAGGGGAAGATGGAGCTTAGATCCTCTCTTGATCTCCTCCCTTCATTAGGACCCAAATAGCTTGTACTATTATTATTGGCATATCATATATGATCCACAACGGAAGGAAAATCGACATCGGTCAGATATACGAACGCTAAGATGAATAATGGATGGATGAACACCAACTAGCCGCATAGATTATTGATGGATAAACTTATAATTCACATTCCACCTTGCATGACGGGTGCTTGATTAGTTTAGGTAATGAGCATTTGGGTTTGCCGTTCTTGGAGTTTTTCATCTTGGCACAGCAGGGGCACTACTCGTTGCGCGTGAGATGGCCGGTGCCGGAGGGGACGCAGGTGCACTTGCCGCAACAGATATTTATTTCTTTTTGTGTTTTACTTTTCCTTTTCTTTTTTTCTTTTCCTTAATACAGGTTGACTTTTTAATACACCTTGTACGTTTTTCGTATATGCACGGAATATTTTATTAATACGCATCGAACAATTTTCACATATATGATGAACATTGTTTTAATACATGTTTGAACATTATTTTGAGTAAATGTTAATCAGTTTTCAAATACACGCTACATTTTTTGGAGTGGTAGAAACATTTTGTAAAATTATACACACAATTATTTTACATTGTAAAAACATTTTCTTAAATTTTACAAACATTTTATCGATAGACATTTCATTTTTAGGTATCAAGATTTTTTTTTAATTTTATTTAACATTATTCAAAATTACGCAAAAAGATTTACATTCTGTAAAAAATTTCTTAAAATGTCATGAACATTTGTTTGAAACTTATGAAATTTTAAAATGTACCAAACATGTTTGTGAATAGTACAAACATTTTTAGCAATTGCGTGAACAAAATGTTTACGCTGCATTCACATTTTAAAACTACACGATGAACATTGTAAAAAAATGTGAAGTAATTTTTGTAGTATGTATATTGGAAAGTTTTTGAAATATAAAAATGGAAAAAAGGAATAGACAAAATGAATAAACTACCATGCAAAAAAGACAATGAATAAACTAAGCTAACATTTGTAGGTACAAATGAGCCGGCCTACTGGAGTGTCGCTCGAGGCAAGTGCTCAATAGACTCTCCCCTCGATGTTTACCAACACTTGAACTTCTTCTTTTTACTAATACTCGCACAATGCACGTGCGTTGCGTCGAAACCATAAAAAAAGGTGATGAGATACTACTGGCTTAAGAGATCATCAAAAGATGATGGTGTCACACGACTATTGCAGAGTTTATGATTAAAAAGAAGGCGTAAATATAACGGAAGGTCGTGTTGTAGTCATTGAGGAATTTTAAGCTACCATTGTACTTTTTTTGCAAGATTTACAGTGAGGTAATTGAGAATGGATATGAGTAATTTGAGCGCACAAGATTATGGATTTGGTAGGAGGACAACGTCAATGACCAGGTTAAAATTGCAATGTGTTTGATCTCTTCTGCTATACTATAGAATTGGAAGGATTGGTTGGACAGAGGAATTAAAATCAAGACCATAATTTTGAATTGGAGTCATATGCATTTATAATATGTGTTTAAGAGTGTTATTCTCATACTCCCTCTCTCAGTGTAAAGTTGAGTCACTTATTTTGGCACGGAGGAAGTATTTGGGTAGCGGAAAAAATCAAATCGATCGACAAAATAAATCTAAATCTAAAAATTAGAAACTAGAGATGGGAGGTATCGACCTCAGTGTAAAGTTGAGTCACTTATTTTGGCACGGAGGGAGTATTTGGGTAGCGGAAAAAATCAAATCGATCAACAAAATAAATCTAAATCTAAAAATTAGAAACTAGAGATGGGAGGTATCAACCCCCCTGCCTCTTAAATGCATTCTAAGTGCTCTACCGTTTGAGCTACATCCCCTATTTTATCTCCAAATATTATTTCCTAATTAAAACTTCTAATGACTTACTGCATGTTTAAACAGGAGGATTTTTTTTACAGACGTTTAAATAGGAAGACGGTAGAAAATAGTGCTGCCCAGCTAGACAAAAAGGATCCACAAGACGCTGCCCCAGTCATTCAATGGAGCAGCACATACTGAACCTCAAGACCAAACGTACTCTTCCAACCAGACTGCTTCCAACACTAGATATTTTGCAATACAGATACATAATGGACGATGAGTACATAAGAGAGGAGAAGATGGAGCTTAGGTCTACCTCTCTTTGACCTCCTCCTCCCTTCATTAGGAGTAGGACCTAAACAGCTTATACTAACAGTATTAGCACATTAGCATACACGATTCTATATGATCCACAACAAAAGGAAAGGGAAATGGCAGGCTAAGATGAACACGAGCGTCGAGCGGCGGAGATTATTGATGGATGGGATCATAATTTTTAGCCCGCCTTGCATGCTTGCCTTGGCTAGTTTAGTTTAGCTTAGGTTTAGGGGCATTTGGGCTTGCCGTTCTTGGTGTTCTTCATGTTGGCGTAGCAGGGGCACTCGTTGCGGGTGTCCTGGCCGGTGCCGGAGGGGACGCAGCTGCACTTGCCGCAGCAGATGTTGCACATCTTGTTGCACATCTCGTTCTTCCAGTTCTTCCCGCACCGCGCCTCGCACGCCTTGGGGCAGTCTATGGCCAGCAGCGTCCTCCCACCGCCGCCCGCCGCCTGCACGCATATATACAACAATTTCATCAATCATATTCATATTGATCATGCAATGGCTGCACAACATATGAAATCGAGCACCATATATAGATTTGTTCAGAGTCTGAGACCGTGTGGAAATTCAAGGTTGATGATTCGGAAGAAGAAGAGGAAAACAACAGAGGTGGGAATGTTGATTTATTTGTTTACCGAGGAGAAACCGTCGGTGGCCTGCTGCGCGTCGACGGTGGCCACGAGGAGGGCGACGACGGCGAGGGCGAGGAGGAGAGGCTTCTCGGAGAGCGCCATGGATGACGGATAGGATAGGGTGACGGAGGGAGATGGAGAACATGCGTGAAGCAAAGCGTATATAGCAGGCATTAATAGAAGCAAGTCTGTCCGGCCCCTTCGGACGGGCGCGCGCGTATCTTTCTCTGCCTCACGTCTATTTATATATGATGATCAACAACTGGATCATCCTTTTTATTATTATTACAGAGAGAGGCTTAGCCTAGATTGTATACTTGTAACCGGTGGCTACTGATTAATTACGCGGCACAACAAGGCATGAAGAGATTGGGATTCACCTCACTGGTGAGGCGAGAAAAGTTTGGTCAATTACCGTGAGCTGACGATCGTCATCATCGCCACCCGGAGCCGGATGATGCGCGTCCACGGCCGCCGTCGCCACCGCCAGGGCCACCGCGACCAAGAGGAGGAGAGGGGGAGTGCTGGAGGCGGACGCCATTGCCAGGGAGATGGAGATGGAGATAGAGGATGGGGAGGGAGAGGAGAGGATGCAGAGTAGTAGCAAGTAGATAGTGTCGGTTAACAGTGTGTCACGCCAAGGGTGCCAGCCCTGCCTTTTCAACCTGCCCTCCAGTGACAATGTAGACAGTGATGGCGTCGGTCCAGCACGGACGCAGCTAGCTGGTAGTACGATGGTGCACAGAGTGCAGTTAGCGTGCTGCTCCGGTGGGTGGGTGACAGCCGCACGCAACACTGAACCAACTGAGGTGCAGTGCAGGAATAGAAGGGGAACAGCAACAGAGTGCACCCACCACCATGACCGGCACCCCAACATGGTGACATGGTGGAGAGGCTCATCAATAAGGGCCTCAACTGAACACGCACAGACATACCCCCTCCGTTCACTTTTATAAGTCGTTTCAGACAATTGAAAATAAGCTATTTTGCATCCTGTCTAAAATGTCTTCAAGGCCTTATAAAAATGAACATAGGGAGTAGTAAAAAGAAGAGGTGATTGATTTCGCACCCTTTCTGAATCATATCTGCTCAAGGTCAGAGCAGCTCATCAGGAGGGTTTTTTGCTAGAAAAAAATTAGCTTCGTCCAACCATGCTGGCTTTACAGCTACCATCAACAACCAAGCTATCAAGACCTCCTCTAATTGTAGCAGGAGCACATCTGACATGCTACGACCTCCGTCTCAAAATATAAGACGCCTTTTAGGCTAAACTATTTCTAAATACAAGACGTTTTGCCAGTTTAAATTGAACTGGCAAAATGTCTCGCAGTATTTAGAAACAGAGGGTGTACCGCTAGCTTACATATCATATAGTAGACCCATGCGGGTTTTTTACAGCGCCATAAAGCCAACAGTTATTATAGCCAATAGGTTGGAGAGCAGGACAGCACAGCAGGTAGCAACTTCCATCACCTTTTAGTTAGGGATTGCATTTACTAGGAAAGGCGGTTTTGCTTAGTAACAATTTTGCCTTTCAGCTGACCATAAATACAAATGTTTTAACAAGCCCTACTAGTAATAGTACTATTATCTGGTAAAACCCATCTCAGCGTTTAGACAGGCGATGGCTCATGGCACTCACAACGTGCCTAAATTGTTGTCAGCATGTAAACGGACAGTGCAACAATGCAGAACGAGTGCACATATCAACATTACACCACTAGATGCAGAGTGAAATACAACACATCTAAAGTACGATGCCACTGCCGTCATATATAACAGGTTAGACCCCAAAAAAATAGCAGGTGCACAAGAGAATCCTGACAGGAACCCATGGTGATAACACAATGCACCACAAATCCATCGGTACATTTGTGCTGCTTAGCTGCTCCGAGAGTCTGAGCTAACTACAGATGCGAAAACAGCTGAATGGGAAGACCAGCAATCAACTGCCTTCCCAGATACACAGCGTGAGGCTGAGACGTGTTTCTGGTTCTCATTTTCGTGGAGAGCGTACATCAGAATAATCACATACTGTAGTAAAATGCACAACAATGTGTTCTACAACAATGCTATACCCCCTGTTTCCTTGATTTATCACCGGGGACAGAATGAGGAACACCGCAAGGAAAAGCCCAGGAAATAAACCTGCTAGACAACAGCACAACTAATCAGTTAGTATGTGGCTTCAATACTTATGATGAGTAGAGACGAAACTCAGAAAAGCACAAATTATTATCGGAGAAAAAGAACTTACAGACGTTTATTCTGCAGCACACTGCATTTAGCATATGGCAAGATTGAAACAACATGTCTGTCCTTGTGTCACTAGTCACAAAAATGTACTGGCTCTATCAGAGCTATCAAAATCCTATAGAAAAGAAGAACTGGCATATCGTGCGTGATGTATCTGTATCATGATGCGAGTCGCCCCAACAAAATTCCACTGGACACCAAAGCTCCAAACCACTTATTGGATACAAACCTGCAGATTAGGAATTAAACAAGTCAGGTTTAATTATTTAAGCACTTCAAGGTTTTGTAACTAAACAATGGATACATAATTTCTTTTAAATCTCAAAATGAAGAGTGAGGATTCAATGTAAAGGAACATACTTCCTGTTGCAATCTGCACGGTCAGATAAGTCAACGGTTGAAATCTGCCATGCCAAATGTGCAGCTGCAGCTGTCAGAAGAGGGTAGTAGGGCCACGCTGTCGAACATGATCAAAGCATTGTAGTCAATATTACGTTAGAAACAATATACTCTTCGTAGAACGTGACATTCTGAGTAATGAGCACCAACCAAGTTCAGCATTGTAGCCACTGAGCGCTAAGCTGCCAATAGATGCAGCGCCAAAGGCACTGATCCATTGCTTGGTCAAATCCCCAAACCTTAATGCTGTGGACTTGACACCTACTTTGAGGTCATCTTCTTTGTCCTGACATATAACGGATATGATCATAAGAAACCACGACAATCCCAATAAGTTGCTTTTGCACAGTTTAGATATGAAAGAATGCCACCAGTAAAATACCTGATGTGCATATATGGTATCATACACCAATGTCCAACATATACCAGCAGTATACAGTGGAAGGATGACTGCAGGGTCTAAGCTCCCTCTGATAGCAGCCCATCCTAACAAAGCTCCCCAGTTGAAGGTTAAGCCGAGATATGCCTGAGGCTGTCAAAAAATGCACCAGAAGTATTTAAGTGACCACTCTCTGTAAGCAATATGATGATAGTACAACCTAGCATTTGTGTATTACATACCCAAAATGTGAACCTCTTCATCAGGGGATAAGAAAACACCAGAAGAAGAGAAGATGCCCCAAGAACACGGCTACATGGACAAGTAGACAAATTTAGAGGTGAACATTACAATAATGATGGAAGGAAATGCATCTGACAAGCTCTCAATCCTTTGGAGTTTGTGAGAACTGTAAGTCTATAACTAAAAACGAATCAACAGGCACGTATTAGATTTTAAAAGATACATTATGTGGATTCCACAAAATGTCAATTACTATACAGTTTGTTTGGAAGAACTTTGGAGCATCCAAAACAGGCAAACTGCACAATCCAGTCACACAAGCAAAAGAACATGCAATTTACCTGAAGTTGTTAAGTTGGAGAAGAATGCCCAATCCCAGCAGTAGCTGAGCTCCAAGGAAGGCCACTCCTTGAGAAGGGGTTAGAGCGCCTGATGCAAAGGGCCTGCTTTTGGTGCGCTCAACCTACACGAGGAACATATCCATCATCAATTCACCGCATGATGCACTTGAGTGAAGTAATGCAGCAGTAGTAGAACACATAGATCTGCGAGTACAACATACATCAAACTTGTCTGTAACCTCAGTTACCATATTTTTCTCTCCATGGTTTCACTGTGCTGTTAGTGTTAGCTGCCACTGATATACTATGGTCAGGACAGTCAACACTTAATTTTGCTACATTGCAGCTAAGCTGTGAGCATAGAACACACTGACAGATTTAATCATTTAAAATTGCGGCCGATCCCTTTTCATATTCACGGTTGCAAGAATCTGAAGGGCATTTTCACCAACACGCAAGATCTGAAGTGTTTTTCTGCAACCAGGAAAAAAAAAAGCAGAATCACCTTGTTATCAATGTCGCGGTCGAGAAGATCATTCACCGTGCAACCAGCTCCCCTGAGGAGGACAGCCCCGCATCCGAAGAGCGCCAGCATTTTCAAGTCGGGGAGCTCCCCCGGCATCGCTGCTATCGTGATTGACCTATGAAGCAAAGGTCACAGGGAGCTCTTTAGGTAAGCTGGAGTACTTGGTAATGCATAACAGGGTAAGAGAAGCTGCTCTCTTGCTGACAAACATGCGATGTTTTCTTCCTAAAGCCAAAGATCGAGCATGGACTCAAAATTTTCAAAATTGACTAAATTTATTAACTAAAAATCTGTTTGTGCAGACAGCAAATCTGACAATGTGAGCTCGGGCTGCTCTCTACTAATCTCTTGTTGAGCTGATCCTGCTGATCTACGCAATGGTGGCGAGACATGGTGATGTCAGTAGAAGTAGCTAGAAAGCATACCACATGCAGGGCCAGGCGAGGAGCCAGGTGCCGATGGGCTTGTCGAGCCGGGCGAGCATCGCGTACGGCCGCGCCGCCTCCGGGAGCCACCTCTCCACCCACGACGCCGGCGCCGGCGGCGGGATGTTGTCCTCCTTGTCCTTGTCCGTGTCCTTGTCCCGGGAGGAGGTCGAGAGCGGGTGCGAGAAGCTGCTGGGCAGCAAGATCCTGTCGATGTAGAACGAGGACGCCGCCGCGGAGGCGGAGGGTGGGTGAAGGCATGGGCTGCGGCGGCTTAGGGTGATTAGGTGGCGCCGGGCGGGGGGGTTGGGGGCGGGACTGGGGGAGGGAGAGGAGGAGTGGGTGTGGGGGAAGGGGGAGATGGCCGGGAGAGCGGCGACGCGGGCGCGGCGGCGGAGGGCGGCGGCGGCAGCGCGGAGCAGAGCCATGGATGGAAGCTCCAGCTGATGGCTCGGCCGTGCTCCTCAGTTTGGGCTTTGGGCTACCTGATGACACTTGTATCCATCAGGCCGGTCAACTTTGCGTGGGCCTAGCAAGGCTGTAAAATTAAGTTGGTACAATCTTATTAAAGAATATTTATACAATGTACTACTAGTACGTAAAAATGAATGTCTGCACAATTTTTAAAAGATTATTTCGTCTCATTCGAGAATATGTACATTACATTTCAAAAAAAATCGAATGTTTCAAAAAAAATGTACGTGACAATTTAAAAAAATGTTTATACAATGTGAAAAAATGTCTGTGTGCTATAAAAAATGCACGTGACATTTTAAATAAATATTCATAATTTCTATGTAGACTGTGGTCCTTTTAGCAAAAAACATATTCAAGCGTTTTGGAAAAAAAATTATGGCACTTTAAAAAATTGTTCACGTAGTTTTTTAAAAATATTTCTTGCCATTAAAAAAATTCAATGTGTATTTAAAAAATATTTAGCATGTGTTTGAAATAATTTCAAGACAAGCATTTGAAAAAATAGTATATAGTGTATTCGAAAAACGTTCAGCGTGTATCAATAAAATGTTCCACATTTGTACCAAGATGAACAATGTGTAATGAAAAAAGGTAGACATGTGTTGAAAAAAAGGAAAAGAAAATAAAAAACCTGAAGAAAAACATGCATTGTATTTTAGCATTTTCTATTAATGAGCGGAAATGTCGGGAAAAATGTAGATTCTTCAAGTTGGGTGATTCCTGCAGATGATGGCAGGGACGGCTTCGTCGGTATTCTACCCATCTCCTTTCACCAGTCAGTCAATATTGTTATCGCCTCAACATTACTACGTACAGAAATCCAACCGACCTCTAGCTACCACTATCTTGGCTTGTACTTCAAGATGGTTGTCGAGCTCTATCCAGGCCAACTTCTAGTCGACTGGAAGTTAGCGATAGATCTGAACGACTCGCTATCATCCCACGCTCGCTTCCACTGATTTTTTTTCTTCTCTCAAAAACCGTAGTAAATCGCTAGTAGTTTTTTCTGGTTTTTCGCTACATAATATGAAAAGAAAATAAAAGTGCTTAAAAGAGGATTCAAACCCAGGTCTGTGCAATAGTTGTTGAGCCTAATAACCAACTAAGCCACCTTTTGTTGTTGTCTATTGTAGATAAACAATGTTATTTGAACCTGTCTTATTTTTGCCATATCAGAAAAAAATATAAAGTTTGGCTTCGTAACTTTGACATGACCAGCGTGATAACTATGGTATGAGCAACATGATAACTATACCATGATATGGCTGGTAACTACAGTACGAGAAGGTTAAAGCATGAGGAAGTATGATAATTTAACACAGAAATTACCAGTGAAATGTTTCAAAAAACTTTTTCCTCCTGGATGAAAGATATCATGGTGTTTAAACGTAAGATATTAGTTATCAAGTCTGCGATGTATACATTATCATGCTATTTACACAGAAATTACCGGGTGTATGTTTTTCAACAAAAACAATTCAGGTCGAAAGTTACAATGGCGTTTGTATGGGAGTTATCAACTATGTATGTGTCTATTACCATAGAAATTACCGGGGCATCAACCCCCGCCTCGCCACAGTTGCCACATTTACCAGGATCGGATAAATAAGTTATCAAGTCTGCGATGTGTGAATTATCATGTTATTTGCATAAGACTTATCATGGTATGGTTCAACAACTCCTCCCACCCCTACCCCGCCGACAAAGTTACCAGGATTTGGTACATAATTTATCATATCTACGATATGTGAGTTATCATGTTATTTGCATAGAAGTTACCGTGGTATGTTTGAACGAACCCCCCCCCCCACCCCCACCCTGCCCCTGCCGATAAAGTTATCAGGACTGGGTACATAATTTATCATGTCTATGATGTGTGAGTTATCTTGTTATTTGCATAGAAGTTACCGTGGTATGTTTGAACGACTCCCCCACCCCTACCCCCGCCGACAAAGTTAATTACCAGGACTGGGTACATAATTTATCATGTCTACGATGTGTGAGTTATCATGTTATTTGCATAGAAGTTACCGTGGTATGTTTCAACGACTCCCCCACCCCGACCCCTCCAACAAAGTTACCAGGAACCAAGAGGAAGAACAGGAAGCAACTAGGAGCATTGGACGAGAAGGCGATGAATCAGACCAAGATAAAGAGTTGCCAGAAAGCTACAGCTCTCGGACGTCCAACAGCCACCGGACGACCGGGCCTTATTGGACGTCCGACGCCTGGAGGTCCAGTCTGCCAGTACAACAATGAAGGCCAAGTCTACAGCGACCAGACGATCGACCCAGACCGGACGCCTGACACTCCCCAGCGCTCGGACGACCGCCAGCCTCCGGATATCTGAGAACGCCGAACCAGAGCCAAAACGACGGAAGTCTGACGACTTCCGGACATTCGGACACCCACGAGCCATCGGACGACCGGAACCCACCGGACGTCCGGCACCTATCTGCGCACAGTTTGTTGGGCCGAAGCCCATGTACTCCTCACTTACCCCTTCGTGGCCCTAGACTATATATATTGCTCCACCTTCCTCATTTTAGGGTTAGCATTGATTTAGCTCATTTTAGAGATAGAGCTTGGCTCATCCTTGTGGTTCTACTCCATCGAGAGACTGCAGCTTCTACAGAGAATATCCACGCTTGGATTCAAGACACCTCAAGGGAAGATCCCTCGCGGATTCAATGCCTCCTCACGGAGATGAACTAGTTACCTTTATATCTTTCCTTTCTTGTTTTTGGATCGTGTATCTCGTTGTGTGTTCAGATCTAGCAAAATGTGTGATCGTTTCTTGTTGATTTGAGTGTTCCCTCTAGTTTCCCTCGTGTTCTTCGCGTTCTTTGTGAGAATCATCTCTAATCATGAAAAATCAGCCTTAGGGTTTCCACCCTACATCAGGTGGTGGGTTCGGATTCATCCAAACTAGGCTGCGAGAGGCGGCCCAAACTGGAGCAGCAGCCCCTTAGACAGTTGGGACATTAATCTCCACAATTAGCCCAGACGAAAGTGCACTCAGATCTAACGGGCAGAAACTTCTAGATCGCCAAAATGGATGGCCAGAGATGCAAATCGCTGTGAGGGCAGGGATTAGGCGTGGTTATACTGTCCTTAATGTCTCATTGATTTGATATTGAAGCCAATTCAATTCCAAGGCCTTGAATGTCTACATCCAAACAGAGTGTTATTCGTTTATTCATTATTTGTATTAAACTATTTTATTTTTTAACTTAGTTATTTTACCATAAAATATATTGTATTTGCTTATTAATACATCTTATAAGTATATACATGTTTTTTTATTTTGCTTTTTGCTGTTTCTCAAAGTACTCGACATAAACTACGTCCAAGATAATGCTAAATACTCTCCAATATCTGAATATAGCGGTTCTCACAAATACAAAGGATAAAAATTATATATCTTTACAAATGCTCTTGTCTGTATTAAACTAAAGAGTGGAGACATATTTTGTATGGTGATTTTGGTTTGAGATATTAAGAAATCCATTTCCCTAACTCTTAGCAAATTCAAAGTACCACATTCATCGATAAATTAAGCTGCGTAGTTGAATATATTATGATGATTCTATATGTAGTGACATTCAAATGTACATATTTATCGTTAGAATATTGTACCAAGATTAGAGAGATCACACATATCAAATATATAAATATAGTTTCCCTGAGTGTAAGCAAATATAATGGGCCATATTCACCAATAAATTCAGGTTTGACACTTAATATAATATACAAAATGTAGTGGCATCCAAATAGCTAAATATCTCGGCAAATATTCTATAGCTACCCTGACAGCGGACCCACTAGAATACATGCAAGATCGTTATCTATATAATGAGTGGATCTAACAATACAAATACACTTTTTCTATGTTTTTTCCATCTGTTTTTCATTTTTCCTTCAGGTTATCTTTTGTGGCCGCATGTTCTGCATGAATCTTGATGCTCGAGGGGTCTAGTATCCCCGTGTGTGAATCTGTTGCTTTTTGCTGCTGGGCGCCTGAGGCGAGTGAATCATACACTCTTTCTGTGCAGAGCAACTAAAACAGAGTCATGTCAATCATGTGATATTTTAGTTGCACGGCACAAGACATACTTACCAAAAAGTGTTTCGTGCAGTACACTACAAGTTCACAATAGCAACGATATGTGTAGAAAACTCTGGTTGCACAAAATAAGTATAATTAGTTTAATGAGTTAATTCCATCTCTTTCTCTCTTTTGGCACCACGTATTGAGCATGGGGATCACTCTTTCTCTCATGTGCGGCCGACGTATGTACTACGTACTAGTAAGATACTCCTTCTGTTATGGAGAGCTTGGTGGTCTCTCTGAACTGAAGAAGCTATCCTGGACAGACTGCTCTAGTGTACAAGCTATCCTGGACAACAAATCGAGAAACCAATCTTTGCTCTTTCCCCTGGTCACGGACACATGGTATCTCATGGAACAGTTCAAGGAGATTTCCATACAAGCCGTGAAGAGAACCAGGAACAAGATGGCGCATGAACTATCACCTCTAGCTAGAAGGAACGGTGACCACATTACGTTAGGAGATGTTCCCTCTCCCTTAAGGATTATTTTACTTAAGGAGGATTGTAAAATCTCTCTGGGATTATGTAATACTAATGGCTTGCTGAGCCTTTTCTCAAAAAAAGAAAGAAAGAAGAAAGACTGACAACTGCTAACTCAACGACGAAAAACACTGATGGCCTAACAAGGCTCGAAGAGTGCCGCCTAATACGTCAGATATTCTTGACTATTGACGATCAACTATCAACTATCGACTATGGTAGAATATGTATATGCTCTCATAGCAATGCACGAGCAATGAATTAGTGTTTTTAAATATGTTTAGTCCACGCAAACAAAGGTTACTACACGTGCATCGGCCCTGACTGTGCCCAAGTCACTACTCTTGGTGTAAGACTCGAGCGAACATGGATTACCACATGATCGGTGCTAGTATCTTCAAACGATTTGGCCCCACGCGAATCAACCTGTGGTTGAGTTGGTTAGGTGGACAGTGGTATCCCCAACCCACCAGGGTTCAAATCCTGATACTCGTATTATTCCTGGATTTATTTCAGGATTTCCGGCGATGCGCTTTCAGTGGGAGGAGACGTTCCCCTCGACGACGAGGCGCCTACGGTGACTTCGTAAATCTCAAGATGATATGCCGGCTCAGTCTCTCGGAGGTGCTCATAGGTGTAGGGTGTGCGTGTGTGCGTTCATAGGGGTGAGTGTATGCGCGTGTATATGAGCACTTGTGTCTATACTGATGCTAAAAAAAATGATTTGGCCCCACCAGTGGTCGTGTAGTTTTACATGTGTTTTTACTCTGAAAGAAAGAAGAAAGGAAAGAAAGAAAGAAAAACATAAAAGCGACATTGCACAAGCCTTGGATGGATGGATGGAGCTTGACGGCGCAACAACCTGAACGCCTTTTGTCCCTGGAAGAGTACGATAGATGGACGTGGCGCCATGCCATTGCCAGCTAGCAGACACCCTCTCGTGCCACCGGCCACTTCTTTTTACTAGCTACTCCCTCCGTCACAAAATATAAAAACATTTTTGACACTATAATAATATAAAAACGTTCTTATATTTTGAGACAGAGGGAGTATTACGTATATCTCATCCTACGTAGATACTTTCTACTACACCATTAGCTAGCCTAGCTGGAATGCTGGATGAGGTAGATTAGACGTACAGTTTGATCTTGACGCGCGCGTTTGGCTTACTTCATTTGCCAACATGTACCGTTCCCGAGATTCCAGCTCTCTCCTTAACTGACACATACCTACAACCAGGTAGCTTAATTATCAATGAAGCTAACACACACCATCATGGCATATCATATTATCATTTCGTACATATAACACCATCATGTCATATCATATTATCATGTCGTACATGACACCATCAGGATATATATAATTAACCTTTTTTACGGGAAGCCATTGTTATTCATTAATGAATAACCAAGGTTACATCAGTCATAAGAATCGTTGATTAGGAGGACTCTAGGACACTCTAGGGGGTTCATCGACCCAAGTCCTACAAGATTCTTAAAGAAGAAGACACATATCTATGTTGGCCATTTGCCAAGGAACTGTTTTGTTGTGTTTTAGCGGTTATATTGCTGAATGCCTGATCCATGCACGCGTGTGTTTGGGAGTTATGCTACCGCAGCTACTTTTGGTTGCCAACGAGAGTTGTGAATTGTCTATGTTGGTTTCTGTCTTGGCTTAATAAAGTTGAAACCCCTATGTTTTTTTTAAAAAAGACGCAGATCTAGCTACCTCATGCATGTGTGCAACCATATTAGCCCTTGGACAATGCTCAAAGACAATTTCGTCGAAAATATTGGCCCTCGTCGAGCTTAGCTGCTAGCTCTATCACTGACCCCGCCTTTGTATCCAGTGGCGGATCTAGGCCCCAAGCCGGGGGGGGGGGGGGGGGGGGGGGGGCAGGCCCGGGGCGTGAGGCCCATTTCCTTCAGGGACTGTAGCGAAAATACTGTAGCAATTGCTACAGTATACGAAGGGGGCCCAGGGCGCTGGGCTGGGCTGGATCCGCCCCTGTTTGCATCGACGAAAAAGGGTTTCCCTCTGCCTTTGTATCTACTCCCTTCGGTTTACTTTGCATATTATATGTTTCTAAAGTTAAACTTTATAAAGTTTGACCAAGTTTATAGCAAACAAATGTCAACATATACACAGCCAAATCAATACCATTGGATTCACCATTGAATGTTGATATTATTTCTTATAAATTTGGTCAATCTTCATAAATTTTGACTTTAGTCAAAGCTAATTTAGAGAGGCCGAGGTAGTGAGCGAATGTTTCTTTTGGCGGCCCCAGTAAGGCCATTGCGCTAGTGGGCCGTAAACTTAAACCACTGCAGCCTTGATGAAAAACAAAAATTGAGTTGGTGCAACTACTCAAGGGGAAAAAATGGTTCTAAAAAAACTCAGGGGGAAAATGGTGCAATAGCCACCCTTATTGTACATGGTGCACATTTTGTTCATGACAATAAACATTTTTAAAAGTTACACAATCATTTCTTTATATTGTACTCCCTCCGTAAAGAAATATATTAGTGATCTAAACGCTCTTATATTTCTTTACAGAGGGAGTATAAACATTTTTCAAAAATCACGAACGTTTTTTGGACACACATGAATATTTATTTAAAATTTCATGTACATTTTTAGTGGAAATGAACATATTTTTAAGCTATTGAATGTTGTGCATTGTATAATCATTTTCAAAATTTCATGAACATTTTGTTGAACCACTGGAATTTTTCTTCCAAATGTTTTGTACATTTACTTAATGGTATGAAACATTTTCTACATTATATGTAATTTTCTGATAATGTCTCAAACACATTTTTGAAACTCTTGACATTTTCTAAAATTGAACGTACATTTTCTGAATGTATGAAGTATTTTATTGGTTTACATGAACATTTTTATATATTGTATAGACATTTTTGTTAAAATGCATGAGCATTTTTTAACACGTGGCTTTTTTGAAATGTAATAAACAATTTTGGTACAAATGATTAACATTTTTTCTACACACGTTTAACATTTTCCAATGCATGATTAAGATTTTTCAAAGTAATTTATTTTAATACATATTTACAATATTTCGAATATAAGCAATAAAAGAAAAACAAAAAACAAAAGCTAAAATGTGCAGATAAAGAAAAAAATGGTTGTTTTAGACAAAGCAAGAAAGAAAGCATAGGTGAAGTCATAGTGATGTCAACCTGACGCGGCCACGTTCTTACCAGTCTGGCCCAGCAACGCCTCCCTATTGACAACCCTGCGTTAGGAGTCGTTGCAGGCAACACATAGCCGCGCCCCTGGCTGCGCTTCTGCTTCTAGTCTTCGACGCCCCCTCCTCGCTGCTATGACCCCCTTATGGGCACGGAGTAGTCTTCTCTTGCCCACGGCGTCACCTGCCCGACCCCCTACCCTAGTTCCGTCTCCCTCCCATTAACCATCTTCCATGTTCCCCCACTACCCCTCCCCCGTCGACAGTCACCGATTGTAACTTAGTCTTCCAGAAGCCTAAAAAATGTTGTTTTTCTACGCGAAAGAAGAAAAACACACTACACACAAAGGATGCAGCTATGGATGGAGCCTGATGTCGCAACAACCTGAACACCTTTTGTCTCTGGATGGATGGTATGATGGATGGACGTGGCGCCGTGCCAGTGCTGGTGTGGTGCCACCAATCCATGGACGACCAATCGCGCGCTTTCAGAATCCAGACAACCTCTCGTGCTACTGCCCACTTCTTCCTAGCTACGTAGATCTCATCCTACGCACTCCATAGCTAAGCTGGCTATCAACTAATTTTCCACGGGTACACCATTTAGCCAGTAGCTAGCCTAGCTGGATGAGCTAGCTTAGACGTACAGTGTTCGATCTTGACGTGTTTGGCCTCCTTCAATTGCCAATATCATACGGTTCCCGAGATTCCAGCTCTCTCCTTAACTGACACATAGCTACAACTTGCTAGCTAGCTGAATTATCAATCTAAGCTAACACACACCATCACGTCATATCATATTATCATGTCGTACGTAACACCGTCAGGTTATATTATCACTAACCAAGGTCACATCGTTCATAACTAAGAAGCGTTAATTGGGAGGACCCTAGGGGTTCGTCGACCCAAGTACAAGATTCATCAGAAAGAAACTGACACTTTCCCTAAAAAAAACACTGATCTAGCTTCCCTAGGGCAATGCTCAAACACAATTTCGTCGAAAATACCTTCCCTCATCGAGCTTAGTTGCTGGACAATTTTATCACGGACCGCACCTTCGATATCTACTTCTACTCACCTCAGCTCTGTCTGTGTGGTGGCCATGAGCCATGACAGATCTAACTGCATGTGTACAGCAACAAAACATACAGAAAAGCTTGCACTGCGTGCGTGCATGGCAAACTAATTAAAGCTGCCGTCTCCTTGCTTTGCTTTGCCTTGCTTTATGCATGCATGGCTATGCTGTGTGTGGTGGCCACCACTGCTCAGCTCACTCACACTAGAGTCCGGCCGCATGCAGTAATAACAAAAATGAAATCAGAGTGGAAGTAAAACTGTTGAGCATGGATGCATATGCATCATCATCATCTTCTAGATAGATAATCTTAAGCTTTCCCCTCCCGCCGCTCCCGGCCTCCCGGGCCACACAACAACAACAACACAACATTCTCTTGGGCTTTTGGTGCAAATCTTTTCGAAGCCCCTTTTCCGAGCCCGGCAACCGCCTGCGGCATCACTGCAGATTGACTGAAAGAAAGGAAGGCACCCAGCACCTGCAGGCGCCTAGAAAGATGAGTGCTCGCCATCATTCGTATCCATCCATCATTCACTCACTGCACCTGCGCCTAGTAGCCAATTATTAATCCATTCATCACATTGTCATGTCAACATCATCATCACAATTCACACCACACACTAGCTAGCCAGGAGTAATTATTTGTGCTTGCCACTGACAGTTAATCATCCCAGGTGTACGTATAATTGAGTGAGTCACCGTGCTCATGCATGTACCCTAGCCTTAGTGCACGTTTCTGCTAATTAAAGAGTGACGATGAATAATTAGTGGCATGATTAAAGCGTGTGGTGTCGATCGACCATCTAGAAGTAATCTTTATCTTTAAAGTGGTAGTAGCAAAATTACTGACGAGTGATCAGCCTGAGAGAGTTAGCAAGCATTACAATTGTCCCTCGCACCATCGCAAGATCAGCATCTCACACACCCCAGGTAAATAATGGAGTGTAACAGGATTCATGCACGCGCGCGGTGCAAGAAAACAGAGACATGAAAATTCTCTCTGCGCGCGTACGTTACGATCCATCCATCACTGTTCACTGCCGCTAGCTGCTGGGAAGGTGGTGAAAGCAAAGCAAAGCAAAGGTTGCATTATTATTCTGACGCCGCAGAGCATAGCAGAGCAGACTGCAGGGCTTAGCTTGTGTCACTTCGTACGTACGTCGTCTCCAGCTGCAGTCTGCCTGCAAATTCGATCTACACGCACTCAGATGCAGAATTGCAGGCGCGGCAGAGCCTTTGCTTCCTGCTGCTGCTGCTGCTCTGAGCTCCTGCTGATTGTGCCTGTGCAGTGACATGATATGGAGTGAGTGGTCGAGCTGCCGCAGCTGCTTTACCTCCATGATTACTACAGTGAGTGACTGCCGCCCAAATGAACAGTGCGGCGGTTTCCGAATTAGGCAACAACACTGCCGCAATTATTCCCCACTGACACGCCCTCACGTTTCCACATATAGAAGCTAGCACGTACGGCAGTGATCAGTCAATCCATCTACATTCTACAATACCGATCTACATGCAGCACTGCTGCCCTCTACTGTATAATTCAATGTATGCATACATACAACTGTAGAGCAAAGGAGCTCCACGACAGGTATATTCTCGTGCCAGCCATGCTTGCTTTCTCAGCACGACTACAGTGGCAGCTAGACCTAGACTAGGTAGCTAGTCAGATGGATGCAGAGAAAATTCAGGGTTGCTTGGTTGGTTAGATTGGATGCGACGGGTCAGGTCGGCACCCACCTGCACCCATGGAACAAAATAAAGCTCCGGCCGATCGATCGCTGCCATTCCACTGCTCATCCGCTCGTGCACGCACGCCACCGTCAGCATGGGCACCACCAATCGCTTCTCACCTTTGTTTTCCTCTCATGAGGTTTTTCAGACCGCTCGTTGTTGCCGTTTCCAAGCACGCATGTACAATAATTATTATGGATCAAAAGACAAGGTTAAATTGTTGAATCATGGTGCACAATCCAATGCCCGAGCGTTCGAGACACTGAGCGCCACTTTGAAAAAACAAATGGAGGGAAAGAAAAGACAGCTAATAATCCCAACCATTTAGTAAATCATAGGTTTGCAGTAACACCACAGGATTTTACAAGATTAGAAATTTGCCTACAAATTTTGGCGCAAATGTGGAGTGTTTCTTCCTCGATCCGTGCATTTATACCTTTGTGGAATTCAACATGCGATACCACGGTAATTAGCATCATGTATTTTTTTTCTGTTATCACTTTTCATAATTCTGTGTGTCAAAACGGCCCTTAGCATCATGCAGCGACCGGCTTAATCCCATTTCACTTTCATATCTTGAACAAGTACTCTTACACAAAAAAAAGAACCAAGTACTCTGGGAAAAAAATTATACACGTCTGAAATGTCACAAATAGGCGGTAAACTGTAAATGAACCATGAATTTCGGTTCTATGAGATGGACATAAACTCTATTATATGATTATAAAATAAGCAATTCATTCATGGCATTGATCGGAGCAAGGTACCCCTTTTTTCTATTTAGTTTGGTGATTATCATCAAAATTCAGCGAAAGGGAGAAAGGGGAAGAGAGGGCAGACTACAATCTAGACCATGCATACGGAATTCTCTCATTACCTACCTAATTAACAATCACAAGGATTCGTATCTCCATCTCCATCTCTATCTCTCTGTAAAAAAGGATGGAATTACAGAAAATAAGATTTAATAAGATAGACGAATATACGGAAAGCTTAAATTGAGTAATTGGAATTTAATAGGAAGCTTAAGTTGGTTGGGCCAATAAATAACCTTTACTGAAAAATTACATGACACGAAAAGCACATCGATCTACACAAGGACAATTCAGAAAAGATAAGATCTGTCCTGTATTTAAGAGCAAATAAGTGGCAGAAAGTAGATCAACCGACTGATTGTAGCAAATTATTTCACCTGATTGAAGATTAGATCGGCCTCAGCTAGCCATGATGGATCTGGATCCGGATCCGCATACGATAAGAAGTATACTACTGTAGTTCATTCACACCTAAGCACGCGGTAAGATATATAGATCTAAAGGTAATTGTGTCGTTGGGAAGGCATATGATTAACTCGCAATCATTGGAGCAAAGACAAGAAGAAAAATCAACCGGCCGGCCGCGGTAGATGCTTGCGTATCATGGCCGGCCGCCAGATTGATTGCAATCAGGGAGAAAGAGTCAATTAGTTACCTGTAATGGATGACCCGTACGTGCGTACAGATGGATCGAATTGCGCGCGAACGCGCGCGATGGCCGGCCTCCATGGAGCATGCGGGCATAGATGGGAAGAAACCCGTGGAGGGAGGCGGGGAGAGGCGGGCATGGTTTCCAAGGACTTTCTTGAACCATCAACAAGGCAGGCAGAGATCGAGACATGCAAGAGCATATGCGATCGAGTTGGGCGGCAAAGGAAAGCCATGGCTGGCCGGCGCGCGCGTGTTGACAGTTCAAGAAAGCCTGTGGAGAGCATGGCCGCGATCTGGATCTCGCTCGATCTCAAGAGGGAGGTTGAGGACGGAGAGGGGGGTGGAGATTGGCGAGTTTTGGGGGAGGAGGAACGGGCCGTATAAATAGAGCTTTGTGAGGCGAGGGAGGCGTAGAAACCAACCAAAAGGAATGAACTTTCACCTGCGCCGGCCGCACGCACGCACGCACGCACCAAGGTAGAGGTAGGTGCGGCGAGGCCACACGCGCGGTCCGATATAACTTCCACACGACCACACTACACGTGCACCCTCGCCCCACCGGATGCCCACTGCCAGTGTCCTTTCCACGCCGCCCACACCACAATGCATTACTGCGCCACCAGCACCAGCTAGTGCACGTACGTGTACGCTACGTGCGTGCGCTGGCCATGCCGTCCACCCGTGCGTGCACCAGCTAAGCCACCATTACTACGCACGCATGCATGCCCATCCATCACCAGCCTGCTAATTAACAGCATGATACAACAAATCCGATCCCTCAAACATCCTCGCGAATTAACGTTTACACAACCAGATGCCTCAATCACGAATCCTCAAATCCAAACAATCACATGCACGTGCAACCCAGACCCTAATAGAGTAGGACATGGGGCACACACCGGCTAAAGGGACTCAACACGCCGTTGTTTCCCAGGCCCTACTCTTCCTCGTCGGAGCTCGTCATATGCACGTCACCTGTCGAAGTGAGGTCGACGATGGATCCGTCGTGGTCGGAGGCCGACACGTCCACCACAGCGCGATTTGCGGCTCCTGAGTTTGTCGGCCACCCAAATCGGCGCGAAAAGTGCAACTCTGCCTCACCGACGTCCATCGCAAGGGCTGCCACGGCCTCCCGCGCCTTTTCTCGCACGGCGGGCATGCCGCACCATATTAGCCTCCGACGCAGACGGACTGCAGAAAGCCTCGTCCTCAGTGTGCTAACGAAGGGGTTGCACGTCTGCAGCACTTGGATTCCAAACGGAGCGCACCGCCTCCGCTGAGGCAGTGGCGACGTGCCTCGCGCTGGATCCAAGCACCATTTGGGCGGACGCTATGGAGTCACGTCGGATTGAGTCCGACCACTATCTGGCGGGCGCGGCAGAGCGCAATGCGGACGACCATCTTCTCCTTCGGCCCAATTGAGATGAGATCCTAATTCACAGACCAGGTGATGGAGGACTCAGATCCGCTGCCTGACATGTCGGAGGAGGCTGGAGATCACCCTAAATAAGCTAGGGGGAGGGGGAGGGGAAGGGAGTGGAGTAGGTAGAGTTTGGTCTGGCAAACAGATGGGGACGAATACATGTGGGGTCGGGGTGCGCCATCGTAGGCTGGATCTAACGTGACGGACGCAACCGGGCCTCGCAATATTCTTCCTAGATTTGGGATGATATAAGAGGTGACGGTCAGTACGGACATCTAGAGCCGGTATGAGGAGCCTGGCTGAGACTTTTTTTTTGACCAGTCAGTGATCGAGCCGTTCTTCTGAGCATTTGAGGCAATATGAGATATCCGGATGTAGATGCTCTAAGACGATGACGGTAACTCCTTGGCTATAGTGTTTAACATGAGAAAATGGTCTTATGGTCGAAGCAGCAGCGGTGCTCGTGGGTTAAAAATCGGATATTTCACGCGCGGGCGGGGATGCATATACGTACGTGCGTACGTACGTACGTCCAGATGGATGGGTCCGTCACATGACATGACTACTGTTTACACTTTTCACGTGCATTCCACAATCACAATGACTCCATCGCCGCCCAGCGCCCAGTGCTACGTCCCCAGCCCTAGCTCTAGCCGGTCGATCCATCCATCCATCCATCCATGGATTCCCGTGGAGCCCGTAAAGATTACCGATTCCTCCAGATCCATTATGCGTGCGTGTCAATGCATGCAAGTGTTTTTTCACACCAAACCATCGATCATCTCCTACCTACCTAATAAAGATGAGTCTACATGAACAGTAGTACGATCTATGATTGTCTATGCGGCATAGCTTAGCTAGCTCTAGGATTAATCACAGTCGTCCTGCTGATCTACGCACACCTGGATCCACTCAGATCCGTCCTCTGCCTGACCAAGAACAAAACCTAGTACCACTCCACCAACCAACCAGGGTGGCACGCGCGATTCACGGCAGCGGAGAAAAAAAAAGGTGGCACGATTCATTGCTCCCCAAACTTCCATTCAGGCTATGACATCTGATTTTACAAGGAAAATTCATGAATTATGCTCCATGCAAAGTTTACCGTTTGAAACATTGTATTTGGGGTATATAACATGGGTGTGGCTACGTCTCAATCGGCTGAGACTTAACCTAGTCTCAGTCAAGTGATGACATGTACTCCCTCCGTTCGGAATTACTTGTCGCAGAAATGGATATATCTAGATATATTTTAGTTCTAGATACATCTATATCCGAGACAAGTAATTCCGAACGGAGGGAGTAAGAAAGAAGAAGAAATGACCGAAAAGAAAAATGTATATGGATCTCAGTGTAAGATTTCATGAATATAGCATTGACTGAAACATAACTAAGTTGTAGTTGACTGAGAATTAGCAATACTAATATAACATGTATTTGTTGTACTACCTATAAATTAGTGGTCAAAGTTTGACTCAAAAGAGGAGAGATCATGTATACTAGACCCCCCCTCCCCCCCCCTCCCCCCCCCCCCCCCCCCCCCCCCGTGTTCGCTAAATCTCACGAACCTGTCTAGTGAGGTTTAGAGGGATGGCTGCGGGGGAGGGCGGGGTGGCTGAGGCCGGCAGATCAGACAGTGGTGCGTCGGACGGATCACACTGATTTACAACCCGTGGCTGATAAAATCGACTGACTATTTTTTTCAAGCACCTCCATCCTGGTTTACAAGTCCCCTTGTATTTTTTTCATATCTGATCATGATTTTATAACTAATAAAATATAAGTTATATGTGGCAAAAGTAATATAATTGAAACCACATTCAAATACGAATCCAACAGTATATTTATTTAACGGCAGGCATTAATATTTTGTTAGTTAAACATATAGTCAAAAGTTAATCCAAATTATAATTAAGGGGACTAGTAAACCAGGACAAATGTACTACTCCTAAGTGGAAATAATACTCGCAATATAAGTAGATAGGGCCTCCTATCTTCAGGTGGCACATGTCTATTCTCGCAATAGTGAAAAACTATACAAACTCTGTGATGCAGATAGGGACTTTAATGGAGCATAGGTGGAAGAGACCAGAGCCAAGGTTCATAAAACTTAATGTTGATGCTTCATTCCATGCGGGCGAGGGAGCAGGCTCTGTTGCAGGTGTGCTACGAGATGATAGAGGGAATTTCATTGCAGGATTTTGTAAATATATAGCACTGGCAGCAGATGTTGTGACTATTGAAGCAATGGCATTGCGGGATGGATTAATTCTGGCGAACTCCTTGGGTTTCAACAGAGTAGAAGCGGAGTCAGACTCGTTGAACGTCATCAAATGTTGTCGAGGACAAGATCAATGGTGGGATGCAGCTGCAGCGATCTTCGCCGAGTGCATAGACTTATCAACGTCAATAGGAAAGGTCATCTTCTCTCATTGCTTTCGTGAAGCAAATTCAGTTGCGCATGAGCTAGCAAAATTTAGTTTTTGTAATAAATGTGATGACAATTGGACTAACGAACCTCCTGAGTTATTAGTTAGCCAATTGGTGAACGATGTAACTATTGTTTAAGGTCAATAAAGCTAGCCATGATGGCCTTTCTCCAAAAAAAAAAGATAGGCGCCGTAGGGGGTAGGGTCCATGTAATGAGATCTGAATCACGGCCGACCGACCGATAGTACAATACACCTGGCGGATGGAAGGTATGCATGCATGCGACACCCACTTTTCCGGCCTTTCTACTCTACCTTTGTTCATATGCATGCATGTCTCACGCATTATACAAGCAATCGCCACAGGCCTGTGTCACTTTGATGTTACAGCCCTACGACCAAAAGTCACTCCACATTTTGTTGCCATGCATGCATTCGACAGCACACACGACACCGCCTAAATTCCAAAGCATATACGTACTTTGGTTATTTTACACACCGTCTCAGTGTCTCACTGTCTCAGTGCTGGCATGTCTCCGGCTTATATGATCGGTCTATGCTGTGTGTGCTGTTAATTAATCCATCCATCCATCTTTCTACACAGGCATGGGGATATGTTATGTATTGCCGCCTTGGTTTACTTTGGAGCTAGGGGCTAGGACGATGTGAACAGGTGTCTATGGTTGCATGTAGTGCAGGCAGGAAACCGAGCAGAGCAGCTGGTCGATCGACAGCTCTGCAAAGAAAATTCCGTGCATCTTACACCATGTTGCCTGCCGTCGTCTTCTTCCTCTTCCTCCTTTTCCGTTTCATGTTTCATGCATGGCCCCATGCAGGCATGTGCTGCATGGCCTTTTTCCTATGGTTCGATTTGTTAATTTGGCTGGTTGAATTTCAGGAACTTGCCGGCTGGATTAATATTTGCTCACATCCCATGCATGCATGGTCGTTCTGGATCGTCCAATGACCAGCAAGGATCCATGTATGGATCGACCGACAGAGAATTCTTTTGCTTTTTTGTAATTGCTAGGGCATCTTCAACGCTGACTCGTCAACGGGCAGGGTTTTTGTCCGGAAAACGGTCCAGGCACATCCTTCCAATCCTATATCTCAAATATTTGTCCGCCTTTCAGCAAACAAACAACACTTGAAAAAAAATATAGTGCAAACAACATGCAGGCAACCTTACCTTCTGCCAACAATATGCATGCATGTTAAACCTTCCGCCAAACAACATTGCTACCCGATCACTTCCCACCAAAGCAACATGCATCAACCAAATAGCAGTGCGGCCTTCCGCCATCCGGTCAGGGAGGAGAGGGTCCGTGGTGGTTTTTATTCACTAGACAGATGTCCAGACTCCCACAAAACATCCTTAATTTTTTGGATTCCGAATTGTGGGAAAATGGACGTCCAGATGCGTCGACGCATCGATACGAGTCTGTGTTGGATGACAAACTGTATCCGGACAACGCGGTCCGAACACTTGCGGAATGCATGCATGGTCGTTAAATTCCAGGAACTTGCCGGTTGATTTAATATTTGATCCTAGCATCTCATGCACGGTTGATCTGGATCGTCCAATGAGCAGCAGGGATCGAGCTCTCTTGTTTTGTACTCGTAATAAGGTAGCCCCGGCCCCGGCCCCGGCAGGGCGCATGCCCAGCTAAGCTAGATGATGTAGCTAGGGCTAGCTCATCTGATGCATGTGTTAGGTGACGATGGATGGACACATGCATGCGTGCAGCTATATTATAGCAAGCGACATGGACGGATCACTACAATTATCAGCTCCTTTCCAGATCACTCGCCCGTACGTACGTACGCTCATCTCGATCTGATTGGATCGGACCAGCTATGCTAGCTACCAACACCAAACAAAACAAAACAAAACCTGCAAATTAATGTCTGTCCCTCTGTCGACCGATCTGTCTCACCGCACCTACGCAGTAGTACGTAGACCGTAGGAGTTCATTTCAGCAGGGGTACAAAGTGAGATGCCGAAGATGGTCGTGCGATACGACATGGACGGCGAGATGCCGAGTACCGCGTGAAGTTCATGGCCGTGTGAGAAGGCACTGCATGAAGAAGTCCCGAGGCCAACCATATGTATGGGTGCTAGGTTCTCCCTCCGGTCCTTTTTAGTTTACATATAAATTTTGTCCGAAATCAAAATATTTCTACTTTGATCAAACTTATAAAGAAAATATCAACATTCACAATGTCAAATCAATATTATTGGATTCTTTATGAAATGTAGTTTCACAGTGTACATATTTTATATTGTTGATTTGATATTATTTTGATACAAATTTGGTCAAAGTTTGCAAAATTTGACTTGACGCAAATTTAATACGCGGAGTAAAAAAGACCGAAGAGAATGCGTACGTACGTTTTGACTGTGCGTACAGACAGAGGCATCGACCGACCGCCGATCCTTCAGTAGCAGCACTGACGCAACGTAGGCATGCATGATTAGTGTCATATGAACACCACTGACTAATAATCACAGTCCGAAATTCTTGTGTCTGGTTAAATTGCCATGTGTCAGACCGACACGGGATGTTAATTTTGGAAGGTAATACGTACACATGTGGTGGTTGGTCCACCGGCAGGCCAGCAGAGTGGACAGGGTATGCTACAAACGCTTTTCACGATTCTAGATCTGTGCTTGCTGTGCGCGTGCAACAACGACGTACTACTAGCTGCCAACCTCTAGTGCGTCCATGAGTACGTACGTACATATGTCGTAGAAACAGTCACCTAGGACTGTACCGTGCGTGCCTAGCTGGCTGGCTGGCCAGCTGCATGTAAATGTGTCTAAAACGAGAGGTTGACAATGTGGGAAATCTTATTCTGAACGAGCATGACGTTTCTGTATACGAACCCATATGCTCCGGCATGAACAGATAATTCGAAAGCAATACAAATAGAAAACTCTAATTACTTGGCATGAAAAATGATTGACCTTTTTTTCCTCGTGCGTGAAAAGAGAATGCTTCGGTGTTCTAGATGCGTGCAAAATTTCATTGAGAGATTACACCCGAAGAGCTCTAAAAAAATGCCCCAGAATGTCTTTTTTTGAGCTGTTGGGAGCGCCGGTTTTTCCTCTTGTGTCTAAAGCTCCTGAGAGTCATTTATGAAATTTTACACGCACTTGAAACATCTAGGCATCCTCCTTAATCATAGAAAGAAATTATTTGATGTCTAATGTCTTTTCAGATTTACTGTTGGTGGGGGGCATGTGAGCTCTGGCTCCGGAAGCAATTTTCGCCTACTAACCTGGCTATCGATTAATTGCGACCATGGCAAAAAGAAAAAGAAAAAAAAACTATTATAAAGGGACCTAACACTAGTAGAAAACAGGGCTTTGGTTGAGGCCAGGATAAGGGCATTAATCCCGGTTCACTTACAAACCGGAATCAAAGAGTGCATCAGTCCCGGTTCATGAGGTCAGGGCGCCAGCCGCGCATCGGGGGCCATTGGTCCCGGTTCGTTTGACACCTTTGGTCCCGGTTCCAGACATGAACGGGGATCAATGGGCCTCGCTCTTGGCCCAACACCTTTAGTCCCGGTTGGTGGCTGGAACCGGGATCAAAGTTCATGTTGGGGAACGTAGTAATTTCAAAAAAAATTCCTACGCACACGCAAGATCATGGTGATGCATAGCAACAAGAGGGGAGAGTGTTGTCTACGTACCAATGCAGACCGACTGCGGAAGCGATTACACAACGTAGAGGAAGTAGTCGTACGTCTTCCCGATCCAACCGATCCAAGCACCGTTACTCCGGCACCTCCGAGTTCTTAGCACACGTTCAGCTCGATGACGATCCTCGGGCTCCGATCCAGCAAAGCGTCGAGGAAGAGTTCCGTCAGCACGACGGCGTGGTGACGATCTTGATGTACTACCGACGCAGGGCTTCGCCTAAGCACTACAACGGTATGATCGAGGTGGAATTTGGTGGCAGGGGGCACCGCACACGGCTAAGGAACGATCTCAAGGATCAACTTGTGTGTCTAGAGGTGCCCCCTGCCCCCGTATATAAAGGATGAAGGGGGGGAGGCTGGCCGGCCAAGCTAGGAGGCGCAGGAGGAGTCCTACTCCTACCGGGAGTAGGACTCCCCCCCCAATCCTATTCCTAATAGGATTCCCCAAAGGGGAAGAGAAAGAGAGAGGTGGCCGGCCCCTCTCCTAGTCCTAATAGGACTAGGGAGAGGGGGGGAGGCGCAGCCCTATGTGGGCTGCCCTCTCACCTTTCCACTAAGGCCCATGTTGGCCCATTTGGCTCCCGGGGGGTTCCGGTAACCCTCCCGGTAATCCGGTAAAATCCCGATTTCACCCGGAACACTTCTGATATTCAAAGATAGGCTTCCAATATATCAATCTTTACGTCTCGACCATTTCGAGACTCCTCGTCATGTCCGTGATCACATCCGGGACTCCGAACAACCTTCGGTACATCAAAATGCATAAACTCATAATAACTGTCATCGTAACGTTAAGCGTGCGGACCCTACGGTTCGAGAACAATGTAGACATGACCGAGACACGTCTCCGGTCAATAACCAATAGCGGGACCTGGATGCCCATATTGGCTCCTACATATTCTACGAAGATCTTTATCGGTCAGACCGCATAACAACATACGTTATTCCCTTTGTCATCGGTATGTTACTTGCCCGAGATTCGATCGTCGGTATCCAATACCTAGTTCAATCTCGTTACTGGCAAGTCTCTTTACTCGTTCCGTAATACATCATATCACAACTAACATCTTAGTTATAATGCTTGCAAGGCTTATGTGATGTGTATTACCGAGAGGGCCTAGAGATACCTCTCCGACACTCGGAGTGACAAACCCTAATCTCGAAATACGCCAACCCAACATCTACCATTGGAGACACCTGTAGTACTCCTTTATAATCACCCAGTTACGTTGTGACGTTTGGTAGTACCCAAAGTGTTCCTCCGGTAAACGGGAGTTGCATAATCTCATAGTTATAGGAACATGTATAAGTCATGAAGAAAGCAATAGCAACATACTAAACGATCGGATGCTAAGCTAATGGAATGGGTCATGTCAATCAGATCATTCTACTAATGATGTGACCTCGTTAATCAAATAACAACTCTTTGTTCATGGTTAGGAAACATAACCATCTTTGATTAACGAGCTAGTCAAGTAGAGGCATACTAGTGACACTCTGTTTGTCTATGTATTCACACATGTATTATGTTTCCGGTTAATACAATTCTAGCATGAATAATAAACATTTATCATGATATAAGGAAATAAATAATAACTTTATTATTGCCTCTAGGGCATATTTCCTTCAGTCTCCCACTTGCACTAGAGTCAATAATCTAGTTCACATCGCCATGTGATTTAACAGCAATAGTTCACATCACCATGTGATTAACACCCATAGTTCACATCGTCATGTGACCAATACCCAAAGGGTTTACTAGATTCAGTAATCTAGTTCACATCGCTATGTGATTAACACCCAAAGAGTACTAAGGTGTGATCATGTTTTGCTTGTGAGAGAATTTTAGTCAACGGGTCTTCCACATTCAGATCTACATGTATTTTGCAAATTTCTATGTCAACAATGCTCTGCATGGAGCTACTCTAGCTAATTGCTCCCACTTTCAATATGTATCTAGACCGAGACTTAGAGTCATCTAGATTAGTGTCAAAACTTGCATCGGCGTAACCTTTTACGACGAACCTTTTTATCACGTCCATAATCGAGAAACATATCCTTATTTCACTAAGGATAATTCTGACCGCTGTCTAGTGATATACTCCTAGATCACTATTGTACTCCCTTGCCAAATCAGTGCAGGGTATACAATAGATCTGGTATACAGCATGACATACTTTATAGAACCTATGGCCAAGGCATAGGGAATGACTTTCATTCTCTTTCTATCTTCTGCCGTGGTCGGGCTTTGAGTCTTACTCAACTTCACACCTTATAATGCAGGCAAGAACTCTTTCTTTGACTGCTCCATTTTGAACTACTTCAAAATCTTGTCAAGGTATGTACTCATTGAAAAAACTTATCAAGCGTCTTGATCTATCTCTATAGATTTTGAAGCTCAATATGTAAGCAGCTTCACCCAAGTCTTTCTTTGAAAATCTCCTTTCAAACACTCCTTTATGCTTTACAGAATAATTCTACATTATTTCCGATCAACAATATGTCATTCACATATACTTATCAGAAATGTTGTAGTGCTCCCACTCACTTTCTTGTAAATATAGGCTTCACCGCAAGTCTATATAAAACTATATGCTTTGATCAACTCATCAAAGCGTATATTCCAACTCCGAGATGCTTGCACCAGTCCACAGATGGATCGCTGGAGCTTGCACATTTTGTTAGCACCTTTCGGATTGACAAAACCTTCTGTTGCATCATATACAACTCTTCTTTAATAAATCCATTAAGAAATGCAGTTTTGTTTATCCATTTGCCAGATTTCATAAAATGCGGCAATTACTAACATGATTCGGACAGACTCAAGCATAGATACGAGTGAGAAGCTCTCATCGTAGTCAACACCTTGAACTTGTCAAAAACCTTTTGCGACAATTCTAGCTTTGTAGATAGTAACACTACTATCAGCGTCCGTCTTCCTCTTGAAGATCCATTTATTCTCAATTGCTTGCCGATCATCGGGCAAGTCAACCAAAGTCCAAACTTTGTTCTCATACATGGATCATATCTCAGATTTCATGGCCTCAAACCATTTCGCGGAATCTGGGCTCATCATCGCTTCCTCATAGTTCGTAGGTTCGTCATGGTCAAGTAACATGACCTCCAGAACAGGATTACCGTACCACTCTGGTGCGGATCTCACTCTGGTTTACCTACGAGATTTGGTAGTAACTTGATCTGAAGTTACATGATCATCATCATTAGCTTCCTCACTAATTGGTGTAGTAGTCACAAGAACAGATTTTTGTGATGAACTACTTTCCAATAAGGTAGAAGGTACAATTACCTTATCAAGTTTTCTACTTTCCTCCCACTCACTTCTTTCAAGAGAAACTCCTTCTCTAGAAAGGATCCATTATAAGCAACGAATGTCTTGCCTTAGGATCTGTGATAGAAGGTGTACCCAACAGTCTCCTTTGGGTATCCTATGAAGACATATTTCTCCGATTTGGGTTTGAGCTTATCAGGATGAAACTTTTTCTCATAAGCATCGCAACCCCAAACTTCAAGAAACGACAACTTTGGTTTCTTGCCAAACCATAGTTCATAAGGCGTCGTCTCGACGGATATAGATGGTGCCCCCTTTTTTTAACGTGAATGCAGCTGTCTCTAATGCATAACCCCAAAACGATAGTGGTAAATCGGTAAGAGACATCATAGATCACACTATATCTAATAAAGTACGGTTATGTGTTCGGACACACCATTACACTATGGTGTTCCATGTGGCGTGAGTAGTGAAACTATTTCACATTGTTTTTAACTGAAGGCCAAACTCGTAACTCAAATACTCTTCTCTACGATCAGATCATAGAAGCTTTATTTTCTTGTTACGATGATTTTTCACTTCACTCTGAAATTCTTTGAACTTTTCAAATGTTTCAGACTTATGTTTCATCAAGTAGATATACTCATATCTGCTCAAATCATCTGTGAAGGTCAGAAAATAATGATACCCGCTGCAAGCCTTAAATATTCATCGGACCACATATATCAGTATGTATGATTTCCAACAAATCTGTTGCTTGCTCCATTATTCCAGAGAGCGGCGTTTTTGTCATCTTGCCCAAAAGGCATGGTTCACAAGCATCAACTGATTCATAATCAAGTGATTCCAAAAGCCCATCAGCATGGAGTTTCTTCATGCGCTTTACACCAATATGACCTAAACGGCAGTGCCACAAATAAGTTGCACTATCATTATTAACTTTGCATCTTTTGGTTTCAATATTATGATTATGTGTATCACTACGATCGAGATCCAACGAACTATTTTCATTGCGTGTGTAACCATATAAGGTTTTTTTCATGTAAACAGAACAACAATTTATTCTTTTACTTAAATGAATAACCGTATTACAATAAACATGATCAAATCATATTCATGCTCAACGCAAACACCAAATAACACTTATTTAGGTTCAACACTAATCCCGAAAGTATAGGGAGTGTGCGATGATGATCATATCAATCTTGGAACCACTTCCAACACACATCGTCACTTCACCCTTAACTAGTCTCTGTTCATTCTGCAACTCCCGTTTCGAGTTTACTACTCTTAGCAACTGAACTAGCATCAAATACTAAGGGGTTGCTATAAACACTAGTAAAGTACACATCAATAACATGTATAGCAAATATACTTATGTTCACTTTGCCATCCTTCTTATCCGCCAAATACTTGGGGCAGTTCCGCTTCCAGTGACCAGTCCCTTTGCAGTAGAAGCACTCAGTCTCAGGCTTTAGGACCAGACTTGGGCTTCTTCACTTGAGCAGCAACTTGCTTGCCGTTCTTCTTGAAGTTCTCCTTCTTCCCTTTGCCCTTTTCTTGAAACTAGTGGTCTTGTCAACCATTAACACTTGATGTTTTTCTTGATTTCTACCTTCGTTGATTTCAGCATCACGAAGAGCTTGGGAGTTGTTTCCGTTATCCCTTGCATATTATAGTTCATCACGAAGTTCTACTAACTTGGCGATGGTGACTAGAGAATTCTGTCAATCACTATCTTATCTGGAAGATTAACTCCCACTTGATTCAAGCGATTGTAGTACTCAGACAATCTGGGCACATGCTCACTAGTTGAGCGATTCTCCTCCATCTTTCAGCTATAGAACTTGTTGGAGACTTCATATCTCTCAACTCGAGTATTTACATGAAATATTAACTTCAACTCCTGGAACATCTCATATGGTCCATGACGTTCAAAACGTCTTTGAAGTCCCGATTCTAAGCCATTAAGCATGGTGCACTAAACTATCAAGTAGTCATCATATTGAGCTAGCCAAACATTCATAACGTCTGCATCTGCTCCTGCAATAGGTCTGTCACCTAGCGGTGCATCAAGGACATAATTCTTCTGTGCAGCAATGAGGATAAACCTCAGATCACGGATCCAATCCGCATCATTGCTACTAACATCTTTCAACACAATTTTCTCTAGGAACATATCAAAATAAACACAGGGAAGCAACAACGCGAGCTATTGATCTACAACATAATTTGCAAAATACTAACAGGACTAAGTTCATGATAAATTTAAGTTCAATTAATCATATTACTTAAGAACTCCCACTTAGATAGATATCCCTCTAATCCTCTAAGTGATCACGTGATCCAAATCAACTAAACCATAACCGATCATCACGTGAGATGGAGTAGTTTTCAATGGTGAACATCGTCATGTTGATCATATCTACTATATGATTCACGCTCGACCTTTCGGTCTCTGTGTTCCGAGGCCATATCTGCATATGCTAGGCTCGTCAAGTTTAACCTGAGTATTCTGCATGTGCAAAACTGGCTTGCACCCGTTGTAGATGGACGTAGAGCTTATCACACCCGATCATCACGTGGTGTCTGGGCACGACGAACTTTGGCAACGGTGCATACTCAGGGAGAACACTTCTTGATAATTTAGTGAGAGATCATCTTATAATGCTACCGTCAATCAAAGCAAGATAAGATGCATAAAAGATAAACATCACATGCAATCAATATAAGTGATATGATATGGCCATCATCATCTTGTGCTTGTGATCTCCATCTCCGAAGCACCGTCATGATCACCATCGTCACCGGCGCGACACCTTGATCTCCATCGTAGCATCGTTGTCGTCTCGCCAATCTTATGCTTCCACGACTATCACTACCGCTTAGTAATAAAGTAAAGCATTACATCGCGATTGCATTGCATACAATAAAGCGACAACCATATGGCTCCTGCCAGTTGCCGATAACTTGGTTACAAAACATGATCATCTCATATAATAAAATCAGCATCATGCCTTGACCATATCACATCACAACATGCCCTGCAAAAACAAGTTAGACGTCCTCTACTTTGTTGTTGCAAGTTTTTACGTGGCTGCTACGGGCTTAAGTAAGAACTCATCTCACCTACGCATCAAAACCACAACGATAGTTCGTCAAATAGACTCCGTTTTAACCTTCTCAAGGACCGGGCGTAGCCACACTTGGTTCAACTAAAGTTGGAGAGACAGTCGCCCGCAAGCCATCTATGTGCAAAGCACGTCGAGGGAACCGGTCTCGCGTAAGCGTACGCGTAAGGTTGGTCCGGGTCGTCTCGTCCAACAATTCCGCCGAACCAAAGTATGACATGCTGGTAGGCAGTATGACTTGTATCGCCCACAACTCACTTGTGTTCTACTCATGCAAATAACATCAAACCATAAAACCTAGGCTCGGATGCCTCTGTTGGGGAACGTAGTAATTTCAAAAAATTTCCTACGCACACGCAAGATCATGGTGATGCATAGCAACGAGACGGGAGAGTGTTGTCTACGTACCAACGCAGACCGACTGCGGAAGCGATCACACAACGTAGAGGAAGTATTCGTACGTCTTCCCGATCCAACCGATCCAAGCACCGTTACTCCGGCACCTCCGAGTTCTTAGCACACGTTCAGCTCGATGACGATCCTTGGGCTCCGATCCAGCAAAGCGTCGAGGAAGAGTTCTGTCAGCACGACGGCGTGGTGACGATCTTGATGTACTACCGACGCAGGGCTTCGCCTAAGCACTACAACGGTATGATCGAGGTGGAATTTGGTGGCAGGGGGCACCGCACACGGCTAAGGAACGATCTCAAGGATCAACTTGTGTGTCTAGAGGTGCCCCCTGCCCCCGTATATAAAGGATGAAGGGGGGAGGCTGGCCGGCCAAGCTAGGAGGCGCAGGAGGAGTCCTACTCCTACTGGGAGTAGGACTCCCCCCCCCCCAATCCTATTCCTAATAGGATTCCCCAAAGGGGAAGAGAAAGAGAGAGGTGGCCGGCCCCTCTCCTAGTCCTAATAGGACTAGGGAGAGGGGGGAGGCGCAGCCCTATGTGGGCTGCCCTCTCACCTTTCCACTAAGGCCCATGTTGGCCCATTTGGCTCCCGGGGGGTTCCGGTAACCCTCCCGGTAATCCGGTAAAATCCCAATTTCACCCGGAACACTTCCGATGTCCAAACATAGGCTTCCAATATATCAATATTTACGTCTCGACCATTTCGAGACTCCTCGTCATGTCCGTGATCACATCCGGGACTCTGAACAACCTTCGGTACATCAAAATGCATAAACTCATAATAACTGTCATCGTAACGTTAAGCGTGCGGACCCTACGGTTCGAGAACAATGTAGACATGACCGAGAGACGTCTCCGGTCAATAACCAATAGCGGGACCTGGATGCCCATATTGGCTCCTACATATTCTACGAAGATCTTTATCGGTCAGACCGCATAACAACATACGTTGTTGCCTTTGTCATCGGTATGTTACTTGCCCGAGATTCGATCGTCGGTATCCAATACCTAGTTCAATCTCGTTACTGGCAAGTCTCTTTACTCGTTCCGTAATACATCATCTCACAACTAACATCTTAGTTATAATGCTTGCAAGGCTTATGTGATGTGTATTACCGAGAGGGCCCAGAGATACCTCTCCGACACTCGGAGTGACAAACCCTAATCTCGAAATACGCCAACCCAACATCTACCATTGGAGACACCTGTAGTACTCCTTTATAATCACCCAGTTACGTTGTGACTTTTGGTAGTACCCAAAGTGTTCCTCCGGTAAACGGGAGTTGCATAATCTCATAGTTATAGGAACATGTATAAGTCATGAAGAAAGCAATAGCAACATACTAAACGATCGGGTGCTAAGCTAATGGAATGGGTCATGTCAATCAGATCATTCAACTAATGATGTGACCTCGTTAATCAAATAACAACTCTTTGTTCATGGTTAGGAAACATAACCATCTTTGATTAACGAGCTAGTCAAGTAGAGGCATACTAGTGACACTATGTTTGTCTATGTATTCACACATGTATTATGTTTCCGGTTAATACAATTCTAGCATGAATAATAAACATTTATCATGATATAAGGAAATAAATAATAACTTTATTATTGCCTCTAGGGCATATTTCCTTCAGTCCAGTCTTCTGTCCCGGTTCTAGTCACCAACCGGGACTAAAGATAAGCCTATAAATACCCCTGCCCCTGCCCGCTCACTGCTTTGTTTTTTGGTCGGCCGGCGTGTGCAGGTGTGTGTTGCTCTAGCTCTCACCTCCTATGCACATGAGGTTTTCGATGAAATGCCCGAGCCACACTTAAGCTTTCTCCTCTCCAACCTCCATTTCCCTCAAAATTTGTCTAGGTTTGGCGGTCCGTCTTGTCCCGTCCCCGTCCTCATCGCCATTGATCGCCCGCGCCGATCTCGTTGTCGGCACCACCGTGGTGAGCCTCTTACTCTTATGTTCTTTCTAAAAGAAAAAGATTCTTACTTGTATGATTTAGATAGATATTTGTATAATTTTCTTACTTTTATTTTTGTTTATTATTATATAGTGCCATGGTTTTGGTATCCGCCCCCGTCGGCCCTCGTCCTGTCTATGATTCGGATGTGGTATATTGTCTTTTATAACTATTTGTTTCATGTAGTGTTTATGACAATTATGCCGACCAACGTGACATAGATGTTTTTATCTAGGAGGTATGTGAACCGGAAATTCCAACCGACCCACTTATCGAGAGGTTAGTTGATAAAGAAAACAATTACTTGAAGAAAAAATTGAAAAGAATTGAGGAGGAGAAGATGGAATTGGAGTTGCATGTTGCCGTTGTCGTCGATGATCACAAGATCAAGATGGATGCAATGCGCTTGAAGATTAGAAAGATTAGAAAATATGCCATTCATACTGAGGCTTGGTATCATTATGCCATTGGATCAATTGTTACCTTAGTTGCGATTTCGATCGCATTTGTTGTTGCATTTAAATGTTTTACATAGTTTCAATGTATGTTTTAGTTAGATGCTCTAGAGCTATATGTTGTTCAATGAGAACTATGTATGAATTTTATGTATTTATTTTTTCAGTAATAACATTTGATCATTACTATACTTTGGTTTTAATGTGATGATAAACTTCTATTAATTTGGTCACTTCTCTATTCATGATGTTCTGTAATGGTTTTTGATACACTTAATTATATAATGCACGCAGATGAACCGGCAATGGATGTACGGTGACAGACGCACCTCCGAGTACATTAAGGGCCTGCATAATTTTCTCGAAGTGGCTGAGGTAAACAAACATAAAGGTTTTATGTATTGTCCATGCCCTATCTGTGAGAATACGAAGGATTACTTTGACTCGAAAACCCATCATGTCCACCTGCTTGAGAAGGGTTTCATGCTACACTATAATGTTTGGACCAAGCATGGAGAAAGAGGGGTTATGATGGAACACAACGAAGAAGAAGAGGATGATGACAACTATCCGCCCCCTGAATACGGTGATGCTGCAATGGGGGAAGTTAAAGATCAAGAGGAACCAGACGATGTGCCCGATGATGATCTTCGTTGGGTCATTGTTGATGCAAAGAGACAATGCCAAAGTGAAAGGGAGAAGTTGAAGTTCGATGGTATGTTAGAGGATCACAAAAAAGAGTTGTACCCAAATTGCGAACACTACAAGAATCTTGTTAATCCATGACGGATTTGTCCCGTCACAGAACAATGGCAAAACCATCAAGGAGGGCGGTCCATGACGGATTTGGAATCTGTCATGTATATCGCGTTATAATTGGACAACTGTTGGGGAACGTAGTAATTTCGAAAATTTTCCTACGCACACGCAAGATCATGGTGATGCACAGCAACGAGAGGGGAGAGTGTTGTCTACGTACCAACGCAGACCGACTGCGGAAGCGATCACACAACGTAGAGGAAGTAGTCGTACATCTTCTTCCCGATCCGACCGATCCAAGCACCGTTACTCCGGCACCTCCGAGTTCTTAGCACACGTTCAGCTCGATGACGATCCTCGGGCTCCGATCCAGCAAAGCGTCGAGGAAGAGTTCTGTCAGCACGACGGCGTGGTGACGATCTTGATGTACTACCGACGCAGGGCTTCGCCTAAGCACTACAACGGTATGATCGAGGTGGAATTTGGTGGCAGGGGGCACCGCACACGGCTAAGGAACGATCTCAAGGATCAACTTGTGTGTCTTGGGGTGTCCCCTGCCCCCGTATATAAAGGTTGGAGGGAGGGGGCTGGCCGGCCAGATAGAGGGAGGCGCAGGGGGAGTCCTACTCCTACCGGGAGTAGGACTCCCCCCTCCAATCCTATTCCAACTAGGACTCTCAAGGGGGAAAGGAGAGAGAGGGGGGCCGGCCCCTTCTCCTAGTCCTACTAGGACTTGGGGAAGGGGGGGGGGCGCGGCCAGCTGTGGGCTGCCCCTTTTCTCTTTTCCACTAAGGCCCAATAGGCCCATTAGTCTCCCGGGGGGTTCCGGTAACCCTCCCGGTATTCCGGTAAAATCCCGATTTCACCCGGAACACTTCCTATGTCCAAACATAGGCTTCAAATATATCAATCTTTACGTCTCGACCATTTTGAGACTCCTCGTCATGTCCGTGATCTCATCCGGGACTCCGAACAACCTTCGGTACATCAAAATGCATAAACTCATAATAACTGTCATCGTAACGTTAAGCGTGCGGACCCTACGGTTCGAGAACAATGTAGACATGACCGAGACACGTCTCCGGTCAATAACCAATAGCGGGACCTGGATGCCCATATTGGCTCCTACATATTCTACGAAGATCTTTATCGGTCAGACCGCATAACAACATACGTTGTTCCCTTTGTCATCGGTATGTTACTTGCCCGAGATTCGATCGTCGGTATCCAATACCTAGTTCAATCTCGTTACCGGCAAGTCTCTTTACTCGTTCCGTAATACATCATCTCACAACTAACATATTAGTTGCAGTGCTTGCAAGGCTTATGTGATGTGCATTACCGAGAGGGCCCAGAGATACCTCTCCGACAATCGGAGTGACAAACCCTAATCTCGAAATACGCCAACCCAACATCTACCATTGGAGACACCTGTAGTACTCCTTTATAATCACCCAGTTACGTTGTGACGTTTGGTAGTACCCAAAGTGTTCCTCCGGTAAACGGGAGTTGCATAATCTCATAGTTATAGGAACATGTATAAGTCATGAAGAAAGCAATAGCAACATACTAAACGATCGGGTGCTAAGCTAATGGAATGGGTCATGTCAATCAGATCATTCTACTAATGATGTGACCTCGTTAATCAAATAACAACTCTTTGTTCATGGTTAGGAAACATAACCATCTTTGATTAACGAGCTAGTCAAGTAGAGGCATACTAGTGACACTCTGTTGGTCTATGTATTCACACATGTATTATGTTTCCGGTTAATACAATTCTAGCATGAATAATAAACATTTATCATGATATAAGGAAATAAATAATAACTTTATTATTGCCTCTAGGGCATATTTCCTTCAACAACTGCACTACCATGACGGATTTTGGCCATCACCGAACAATCCATAGGCCCCTTCGGCCCGCCCCAGGCCCGGTCCTCTATGATAGACTAATCCGTCATGGATTGACATAACGTTGTACCAACATGGATCCGACATGGCATCTACGTGGACCTGATGTGGCATCTTGCGCAGCCATTGGCCTAATTATTTCTGTCTAACCAGGCCCATTATCTCATTTAATTCAATACAATCCATGATATTCATCCAACGAGCTACAACCCAACCCATTACACATATTCGAACGAGTTTCACAACCCAATTAATTTCCATTGAACAGGGCCATAATTTGACCCATTTCATAAATTTTCATTCAATAATTTCACCAAGTAAAGGTCATTTACATCCAACATCTGTTCACACGCCCCTCTTACAAATTACACGTCATTACATAAGAAGTATACAACATTGTACAGACCCTCTTAATCATCAAGTTCACCTCTGCTACTCAAACTTTCTTTGTAGCCCTGACCAAGGAAACCTGTATAACAAACTTAGATTCGGTTACAAAATGGCAAGTTGATTACAACAATAGCAACAATAGTTATTATCATCTGAACCATTGATACGTCTCCAACGTATCTATAATCTTTGATTGCTCCATGCTATATTATCTACTGTTTTGGACTATATTGGGCTTTATTTTCCACTTTTATATTATTTTTGGGACTAACCTATTAACCGGAGGCCCAGCCCAGAATTGCTGGGTTTTTTTTGCCTATTTCAGTGTAACGCCCCACATGTAACCTTCCCCAAATGTACTCCGACTCATGCCGTTTCTGGCATTAAGTTATATTTAATTCTCGGGTTCGCGTCTCTGCCTCCGTGTGTTGTTTTGTTTTTCGTGCATCTCATATCATGTCATCACATGCATTGCATTCGCATACATGTTCATCTCATGCATCCGAGCATTTTCCCCGTTGTCCGTTTTGCATTCCGGCGCTTCGTTCTCCTCCGGTGGCCACTTCTAGCTTTCTTTCGTGTGTGGGGATTAAACATTTCCGGATTGGACCAAGACTTGCCATGCGGCCTTGGTTTACTACCGGTAGACCGCCTGTCAAGTTTCGGGTCATTTGGACTTCGTTTGATACTCCAACGGTTAACCGAGGGACCGAAAAGGCCTCGTGTGTGTGCAGCCCAACACCCCTCCAATTTGGCCCAAAACCCACCAAACTCAGCTCCATCGCCTCGGTCGTTCGATCACGATCGTGTGGGCGAAAACCGCACCTCATTTGGACTCTCCTAGCTCCCTCTATGCCTATATATAGCCCCCCTCCGAAATTCTCGTTCTCCTCCCCGAAACCCTAGCTCCTAAAAAAAACAGTTCCCGGGCGAGCCGGACAACGTCCGACCCCCCCCGGACACATCGCCGCCGCCTACCGGGACGCGCCACGTGGCGGGCGCGCCCACTTCACCGCCGCCGCTCCCGCCGGCCCGCCTGGCCCGCGGGGAGCCCGCTCCCGCGCCACACCGGGCCAGTGCCCCGCCGCCTCTCCGCCTCTTCTCCTCCGGCGCCGGTCGCCACACCGCCGCCGCCTCCATCGCCATCTCCGGCGACCCGGCCGCCGCGGGCCGCCGCACACCGCCGCCCGTCCCGTCTTCCGCGGCCATCGCCGCCTCGCTGCCGCGGGTCTCGGCGACCGCGCCGACCCCGGCCATCGCCGGCTCGCGCCGCCCCGGCGAGCTCCACCGCTCCGGCCGGCCCTCCCTCCTACTCCGGCGGGATCCGCCGCCGCGCCATCGCCGGCGCCCCCTGCTACAGTGCTCGCGCCGCCGCCTCGGATTGCGTGCAAATCTGGAACCCTAGATCTGGGAGGTTGAAATTTCTACTAAGTCCCAGGATTTTTCTACTCCATGTGCTCATGTTTGACCTGCCATAACTTTGCATCCGTAGCTCCGATTTGGGCGTATGATATGTCAAATTCTTCGTCTCGACGAGTACATCATTTCATTCCATTGCATCATTTGCATTTGAGGTCATCTGGTTGCCCAAATGGTGTTGGAAGGAGGCATGTTGAGTTAAATTGCAGATCCGTTAATCCAACATGCACTTTTGTCATTTTTGCCTTATTTAATCCGTGCATGATATGCCTGTGCCCCTTTGGGATGAATTGTTAAGCACGTTGTCTTCTTTCCAGAGGTGCCTTCCATGTATTTTTAGGAGGTGTGTGTTGTCTTGTGCAAGCTTGCGAAGAGGGCTACCTGAGATTTCAGTTTTCAGGGACTTAGTGATTTTCACTAAGTCTGAGCCGTTTTAGTTCACGATGCTATATGTCCGGCTTGTTTCCTAGTGATCCGTGCCTCTTTTGAGGATGATCAGTAAGAGTGATTTGTTATGCTTGTTGTGCTTAATCCATCCATGTCTTTACTTGTTATGTTGGAGCACTCTAGGTCGACTCAATCGAGCTCAACTTTTGGATAGTTGCTGTTTTGGGCAGATCGTTAACTCTTTTGCGATTTTGCCGGAGTGATTGCTAGTGATCCATGCATGCTATGCCATTGCTCTTGCCATGTCTAGCTAGAATTTTGTGCCTTATTAATGGATATATGCTTGCCTTGCCATGACTTGCACCGTAGTGAGAGCATCGAGCTCGTTTATATGCCTCCGTGAGTTATTATTTCAGCATGTCCCAGTTTTCACTAAGTCTGAAAACTGATTGTGTTTCATTGATGTTCGTGTGCTCGGTAGAGTATTTTGTGGACCCTTTTGGTCCCAGGTCATTTTGGGTGTTTTGTTAAGCTTGTTGAGTAGCTCCATGCCATGCTCTTACTTGCCATGTTCAGGTTTTCCTTCATGTTGTTTTGCTGCTCCGAAGAGAGCATCGTGGTCTGAAATTTCAGACTAGCGTTAATTTCGCTAAGTCTGAAATCTGTTTTGCTTATTCAGTTTTGCCATGCTTGTTTGAAGCCCTTAATGGATGAATTTGCCTATGCCTCAGTCATGATGATTTGTTAAGCTTGATGAGTACATCACTGCCATGTATTTTGTTTTCATGTTGGGTGGCTGTAGCATGTTCATTTTGCTGCATTTAGGAGGCATGTTGCTGTAAATTGCAGATCGGTTCGTTTAGTAAAACGCTTGCCATTTCTTAACCGTAGCTCCGATTGCCATGATCTTTATATCGTTTTCAGGGGATTTCTTCCCCTCTATCCAGTGGCACACTTGGATTTCCAAGTTGAGGCCAGGTTCATGCATTTCCTGTTACATGTTGCATTCTTGCATCCCGCATCGCATCCCGCATAGCATATCATCTTTGCATCGTATTGGTTGCCCTTGCACGTGGTTGATTGTATCCTTGTTGCTTGTTTGTGTTGTTGGGTAGAGCCGGGAGACGAGTTCGCTAACGAGGAGCCCGTTGAGTTTGCTTTTGAGGATCCAGTCAATTCTGACAACTGTGCAGGCAAGATGATCACACCCTTGAAATCACTACTATCTTTGCTGTGCTAGTTTGCTCGCTCTTTTGCTTTGCCAATGCTACGATGCCTACCACTTGCTTGTCAGCCTCCCAATTGCCATGATTGAGCCTCTAACCCACCTTTGTCCTAGCAAACCATTGATTGGCTATGTTACCGCTTTGCTCAGCCCTTCTTATAGCGTTGTTAGTTGCAGGTGAAGATTGGAGCCGTTCCTTGTTGGAACATTTATTTACTTGTTGGGATATCACTATATTGCTATGTTATCTCTACTCATCTATATACTTGGTAAAGGGTGGAAGGCTCGGCCTCTCGCCTAGTGTTTTGTTCCACTCTTGCCGCCCTAGTTTCCGTCATATCGGTGTTATGTTCCCGGTTTGTTGCGTCCCTTACGCGGTTGGGCTATAATGGGAACCCCTTGATAGTTCGCCTTGATTAAAGCTTTTCCAGCAATGCCCAACATTGGTTTTACCATTTGCCACCTACCCTTTTCTTTCCCTTGGGTTTCCGGAGCCCGAGGGTCATCTTATTTTAGCCCCCCACGGGCCAGTGCTCCTCTGAGTGTTGGTCCGGAACGTCAGCCGCCGGTGGCCACCAGGGGCAACTCTGGGCTGGCCTACCGGAAGTTTAGACAATCTGAGTGTGCCCTGAGAAAGAGATATGTGCAGCTCCTATCGGGATTTGTCGGCGCATTCGGGCGGTGTTGCTGGACTAGTTTTGACCTGTCGAATCATCTTGTTGTACCGGGATACCGAGTCTGATCGGTGGGTCCTGGGTGGAGGTCTATTCCTTCGTTGACCGTGAGAGCTTGTTATGGGCTAAGTTGGGTCCCCCCTGCAGGGATTGATCTTTCGAAAGCCGTGCCCGCGGTTATGGGCAGATGGGAATTTGTTAATGTCCGGTTGTAGATAACTTGAACTTAATTAATTAAAATGAATCAACTGTGTGTGTTGCCGTGATGGCCTCTTCTCGGCGGAGTCCGGGAAGTGGACACGGCGTTGGAGTTATGCTTGCGTAGTCTGCTCTACTTAGTTACCGCTCGTGCCTTGCCTTCTCTTCTCGCCCTCTTTTGCGAATAAGTTAACCACCATATATGCTAGTCGCTTGCTGCAGCTCCACTCACATTACCCCTTCCTTTCCTATTAAGCTTAAATAGTCTTGATCGCGAGGGTGCGAGATTGCTGAGTCCTTGTGGCTCACAGATTACTGTTATACCAGATGCAGGGACCGATGATACTCCTCCGGATGGCGCGTTCGAGCTGAAGTGGGAGTACGACGAGGACTCTCAGCGATACTATGTTTCTTTTCCTGATGATCAGTAGTGGTGCCTGCTCGGGGTTCGATTCAGGGTTTAGTCGCATGTTGGGGGGTCTTTTCTATTTTGGCGCCGTAGTCGGGCCATGAGTGTTTGTATGATGTATGCTATTTATGTACCTTGATGTGACGTGGCGAGTGTAAGCCGACTATTATTATTATTCCCCCTTTATATTTATATGTACATGGGTTGTGTGAAGATTGCCTCACTTGCGACTTATGCCTTCAATGCGATTATGCCTCTAAGTCGTGCCTCGACACGTGGGAGATATAGTCGCATCGAGGGTGTTACATTCAGTGTTTCGGATAAACAGAATATCAAACGGAATCCAAACGGAATAAAATCTTCAGAAACGTGATTTTCTCACCGAACGTGATCCAGGAGACTTGGACCCTACTGCAAGGGATCAAAGAGGTGGTCACGAGAGTGGGGGCGCCCCTCTAGGGCGCGCCCCCTGCCTCGTGGGCCCCTCGGTGCTCCACCGACATACTCCTTCCTCCTATATATACACACGTACCCCCAAACGATCAGAAGAGGAGTCAAAAACCTAATTCCACCGCCGCAACTTTCTGTATCCACGAGATCCCATCTTGGGGCCTGTTCCGGAGCTCCGCTGGAAGATGGCCGTCATCACGGAGGGCTTCTACATCATCCTAGCCCCTCCGATGAAGTGTGAGCAGTTTACCTCGGACCTTCGGGTCCATAGTTAGTAGCTAGATGGCTTCTTCTCTCTCTTTGAATCTCAATACAAAGTTCTCCCCCTCTCTTGTGGAGATCTATTCGATGTAATCTTCTTTTTGCGGTGTGTTTGTTGAGACCGATGAATTGTGGGTTTATGATCAAGTCTATATATGAATAATATTTGAATCTTCTCTGAATTCTTTTATGCATGATTGGTTATCTTTGCAAGTCTCTTCGAATTATCCGTTTGGTTTGGCCAACTAGATTGGTAGTTCTTGCCATGGGAGAAGTGCTTAGCTTTGGGTTCGATCTTGCGGTGTCCTTACCCAGTGACAGAAGGGGCAGCAAGGCACGTATTGTATCGTTGCCATCGAGGATAACAAGGTGGGGTTTATTTCATATTGCATGAATTTATCTCTCTACATCATGTCATCTTGCTTAAGGCGTTACTCTGTTTTTAACTTAATACTCTAGATGCATGCTGGATAGCGGTCGATGAGTGGAGTAATAGTAGTAGATGCAGAATCATTTCAATCTACTTGTCACTTATGCTCTTGAGAGAAGCCACTAGTGAAACCTATGGCCCATGGGTCTATTCTCGTCATATCAATCTCCATCACTTTTATATTGTTTTGCTATTTACTTTGCCTTTACTTTTTACTTTGCATCTTTATATCAAAAATACCAAAAATACTATATCTATCAGATCTCACTCTCGTAAGTGACCGTGAAGGGCTTGACAACCCCTAATCGCGTTGGTTGCGAGTAGCTATCGCTTTGTGCAGGTACGAGGGACTTGAGCGTGGGCTCCTACTGGATTGATACCTTGGTTCTCAAAAACTGAGGGAAATACTTACGCTACTCTACTGTATCATCCATTCCTCTTCGGGGAAAACCAACGCAAGCTCAAGACGTAGCAACCATCATGCTAATTTCACATTATTCTAAAATGTATATACAAAACTACTATGTGCATAGCAAATCTATATAGAAAAGGCCTAACCATAAAATGTAAACCTCTTATGGAATCAAACCTGACTACTACTGTAATGTAGTGCACAAAAATGTTAACTAGATAAATAAGTGCATACATAAGCCACTCTTCTTACCACCATATTGATAGAGATCCAACAAGCCATTGATTAAAAAGGCATAATCATGCAAAAATCCTGGTGCATTTGCTGGACCATTGGGATAACTATGATGCAACCTTTTTGAGCTTGTATCATAGAGTTTTTCCTTTATAAAGTTTGCTGCCTTTTCTGAAACTAGAAGATATTCTACTAGCTGCAAAAATATCCACAAATATGGACAATCAAGAAACAAATTTATATGATACAAACAAACACATTCATATAAAGCCGGTGAAGACAAAAATCTAGTAATTTTTGTATGACTTTCTAATATAAAAGATTGTAGGAATTCTCCTACAGTCATTCAATGTTCAAAACAAATACAAAAAATCTAGCACACGCCACAACACATGAAGGGGAGATAGCCTTTTAGACCTGATACAAAGCAACATATACACTGCTGCAGAAGAGGTCCATACACAACATCATGGTGTTCTTGTAACATAATGGACAGTTCAATTTAACTTTTTGAAACAAATGCATGGGCATGCATTCCTAGCGATTAGGTTTGAACAAGTCCAACATGTGTAGAGAACAACTGAGCAAGAAGAATAAGCAACAAAGTATAGAGTACAGACTGGCCATGGCTCTCCATTGTTTATGGTGTGGTTACAACTTACGACTAGTCAAAATAGTAAATAGGTGCCATGAATATCTGAACTTATCAGTTTGAAAACAGTTCCAATTTGTTACTTTCGCCCATTCTATTTCACCTGATTCCAACTGCACATAGTTCAGTTTATTAGATGACTAAAATGCTTTGGCAGGTGCTAAAATTATACAGAATTGATCAACAATTAAATACTAAGGATAACTCGACTATACTATATCCATATATCTGAGTGTATGACTTGATGTGTTGAAAAAAGATTTAGCCTGGATAAGATGTGATAGGAAGCACCAACTAGGAATAATAACATGATCTGTCCAAAATTATAACAAACATTAGATATTTGTAGATGGCTTATAAATTTTTCCTAGTCTTGTAGGGAACTAAAATACTTTCCTTCCATGCTTATACTAATCTAATGCAAGTAGGTCAGAATCATGTGAAATACAAACCAATCAATAGTTTCCATGTATTCTTCAGTCATACCCAGCAAAGCAAATAACGTCCTAGTTACAGACAGAGGACTTGCATTCTTGTAGTCAGGTTCAGCTTGAATAGATGCAGAAGAGTAGAATATATGTATGAATGAAATTCTTATTAGTTGTTGCATTTAAGGAAGTGATGCATATCTTCTATGCTTGTAGTCAGGTCCTAGTTAAAGAAAGAGGGCTTCCATGCTTGTAGTCAGGTTCAGCTTGAATAGATGCAAAAGACTATGCACGTTGTATGCACGTTGGAACAACAAAAAAATATAGAAATTGTATGTAGAAATATTGACGATAAGTCACAATAATTTTGTACAATCAACCATGTTGTAAACATGACCACCAGATCTAAAAATATATTATATACTCTACACGAAAGATGATTGCAACAATTTTGGGAAGCTGATATAACTTAATATGAAATGAATGTACACCACATTTTCTTCTATGAATTAACTATGCTAACCCATGTAGTACTGCTACAATAGGATCGTGGCTATATGATATCTTGGTCAATAGATGTATGTATCAATCAAAACTCAAAAATGTTGGAATAAAGTATCAATTGATGAGTGCATACCATTATTCCCTTGCTAGTGAGCATGCATTATTAAAGGTATTAGCTTAATTGGCCTTCAGTTTCAGGCCGCCAACATCATTCAGAGTGTGCTAATGAAATAGGGGTGTTTAGATTCATGAGTTGTTGAGCTAGCTCGACTTGGACGCTTCCATTAACTGGTCACTTGTCTCCACATATTTGCTGGTTGACACCAGCAGCCAACAATCGACATCACCGTCGTACATCCACTTCTCCGCTATTCCCTATCAAATCAAAAACTACAATATTACTATGTGAAACAGGCTACAATGTGCATATTAACCAAGAAAACTACCTCGGCAAAAGAAGTGAAATATATATGTATAAGTGATGTGCATATTAACCCAGAAAAATACTAACTACAAAATACTTCCTTCAATTTCCCTCACTGTACAGGAACTTGTTCAGGTATATACAGATGAACACGCTTCAGTCAGTCAACACACATTCTACCAAGAAAATAAGATGGCAAGGGGAGAGGGAGATGGGATTTGGGGTGTTCACCTAGGCAAGAGTGGGCCTCCAGTGGTTCAAATGCGGTAGAGGAGGTTGCCACGGGCTGCACAGCCGGAGACGCGACAGATGAGGTTGTGGTCACCGCCGTGCAGCCCAACGCGAGTGAGCTCACTGAGCTAGGCGGAGCCATCCAGGAGGCGTAGAGGGCGCGATGGGGCATAGTGCGCGACAGAGCAGAGCCACCAGAGACGCGCCGACGATGGAAGTGAAGCCATAGTAGAAACCCTAGCCACTGGAGAGGGGTCGCGGGGCGAGCGCCAAAGACCGGGAGCTGCCGATCCCGCCGGCCTGGAGGAGAGAGTGGTCGGAGACCAGCTCTTGTGTGTGCTACGCCATGGTGGACGTCGCCGGAATCAGCGGACGTTGGCTGTGTTGTGTGGGTTCATACGAGAGAGAGAGAGAGAGAGAGAGAGAGAGAGAGAGAGAGATTGTTTGTGAGATGGATGGGTGGGTGGAGAATGCTGTAGATCTGGAAGCTGCCCGAGGTGAGGAGGATAGGGCCGTCGGCGAGCTGTTGGAGGGAAGCGAGGAGGTGGGTTGCGGCGGCACTGTGCGGGGGTGATGGGGAATCGGGAGGGGCTGCGGGGGAGGAAGTGAGGATGAGGGTTAGGGTTAGCTTTTTATATGTGTAAAGGTTATGCGGGCTTGGGCGGGCTTGGGCGGGCTTGCGGGGCTGTACCACGCCATCCATGACAGTATCCGAAAATGTCATCGAAAATCCGTCATGGATTAACAGGTTTCTTGTAGTGGAAGATGACAACACAAAGCTCCGTACCACACTGGAATTGCTGTAATGGAAGGCAGACAATGATGTACCTGACAATTAATTTGGGAAGCCACTAAAAATAATGAAGACGCTTCCAAAGGATAATGAATTGCCCGACAATACGTACGAAGCAAAGAAGGTTCTATGCCCTCTAGGATTGGAGGTGTAGAAGATACATGCATGCCCTAATGACTACATCCTCTACGATGGTGCGTACGGAGATTTGAACGCATGCCCAGTATGCAGTGCATTGCGGTATAAGATTAGGCGAGATGACCCTGGTGATGTTGAGGGCGAGCGCCCCAGGAAGAGGGTTCCTGCCAATGTGATGTGGTATACTCCTATAATACCACGGTTGAAACGTCTGTTCAGAAACAAAGAGCATGCCAAATTGATGTGATGGCACAAAGAGGACCATAAGAAAGATAGGAAGTTGAGAGCACCCGCTGATGGGTCGCAGTGGAGAAAAATCGAGAGAAGGTGGGGGGACTTTGCAGGTGATGCAAGGAACGTATGGTTTGGTTTAAGCGCGGATGGCATTAATCCTTTTGGGGAGTAGAGCAGCAATCATAGCACCTGGCCCATGACTCTATGTATCTATAACCTTCCTCCTTGGTTGTGCATGAAGCGGAAGTTCATTATGATGCCATTGCTCATCCAAGGTCCTAAGCAACCCGACAACGACATTGATGTGTACCTAAGGCCATTAGTTGAAGAAATTTTACAACTGTGGAATGGAAAAGGTGTACGTGTGTGGGATGAGCACAACCAGGAGGAATTTGACCTACATACGTTGTTGTTTGTAACCATTAATGATTGGCCTGCTCTCAGTAACCTCTCAGGACAGACAAATAAGGGATACTACACATGCACGCACTATTAGGTGACATCGAAAGTATATATTTGGACAAATGTAGGAAGAATGTGTACCTGGGGCATCGTCGATTTCTTCTGACCAACCATCAATGTCGAAAGAAAGGCAAGCATTTCAAAGGTGAGGCAGATTATCGGAAGAAGCAGTCCCTCCGTACTGGTGATCACATACTTGATATGGTCAACGGTTCAAGTAGCCTTTGGAAAGGGTCCTGGATGTTGGGGAACGTAGTAATTTCAAAAAAATTCCTACGCACACGCAAGATCATGGTGATGCATAGCAACGAGAGGGGAGAGTGTTGTCTACGTACCAACGCAGACCGACTGCGGAAGCGATCACACAACGTAGAGGAAGTAGTCGTACATCTTCCCGATCCGACCGATCCAAGCACCGTTACTCCGGCACCTCCGAGTTCTTAGCACACGTTCAGCTCGATGACGATCCTCGGGCTCCGATCCAGCAAAGCGTCGAGAAGAGTTCCGTCAGCACGACGGCGTGGTGACGATCTTGATGTACTACCGACGCAGGGCTTCGCCTAAGCACTACAACGGTATGATCGAGGTGGAATTTGGTGGCAGGGGGCACCGCACACGGCTAAGGAACGATCTCAAGGATCAACTTGTGTGTCATGGGGTGCCCCCTGCCCCCGTATACAAAGGATGAGAGGGGGAGGGCTGGCCGGCCAGGAGAGGAGGCGCAGGAGAGTCCTACTCCGACTGGGAGTAGGATTCCCCCTCCAATCCTAGTCCAACTAGGATTCCCAAGTGGGAAAGGGAGAGAGGGGGGCCGGCCACCTTCTCCTAGTCCTAATAGGACTAGAGAGAGGGGGGAGGCGCACAGCCCTATGTGGGCTGCCCTTTCAACTTTCCACTAAGGCCCATGTTGGCCCATTTGGCTCCCGGGGGGTTCCGGTAACCCTCCCGGTAATCCGGTAAAATCCCGATTTCACCCGGAACACTTCCGATGTCCAAACATAGGCTTCCAATATACCAATCTTTATGTCTCGACCATTTCGAGACTCCTCGTCATGTCCGTGATCACATCCGGGACTCCGAACAACCTTTGGTACATCAAAATGCATAAACTCATAATAACTGTCATCGTAACGTTAAGCGTGCGGACCCTACGGTTTGAGAACAATGTAGACATGACCGAGACATGTCTCCGGTCAATAACCAATAGCGGGACCTGGATGCCCATATTGGCTCCTACATATTCTACGAAGATCTTTATCGGTCAGACCGCATAACAACATACGTTGTTCCCTTTGTCATCGGTATGTTACTTGCCCGAGATTCGATCGTCGGTATCCAATACCTTGTTCAATCTCGTTACTGGCAAGTCTCTTTACTCGTTCCGTAATACATCATCTCACAACTAACATCTTAGTTATAATGCTTGCAAGGCTTATGTGATGTGTATTACCGAGAGGGCCCAGAGATACCTCTCCGACAATCGGAGTGACAAACCCTAATTTCGAAATACGCCAACCCAACATCTACCATTGGAGACACCTGTAGTACTCCTTTATAATCACCCAGTTACGTTGTGACGTTTGGTAGTACCCAAAGTGTTCCTCCGGTAAACGGGAGTTGCATAATCTCATAGTTATAGGAACATGTATAAGTCATGAAGAAAGCAATAGCAACATACTAAACGATCGGGTGCTAAGCTAATGGAATGGGTCATGTCAATCAAATCATTCAACTAATGATGTGACCTCGTTAATCAAATAACAACTCTTTGTTCATGGTTAGGAAACATAACCATCTTTGATTAACGAGCTAGTCAAGTAGAGGCATACTAGTGACACTCTGTTTGTCTATGTATTCACACATGTATTATGTTTCCGGTTAATACAATTCTAGCATGAATAATAAACATTTATCATGATATAAGGAAATAAATAATAACTTTATTATTGCCTCTAGGGCATATTTCCTTCAGTCTCCCACTTGCACTAGAGTCAATAATCTAGTTCACATCGCCATGTGATTTAACAGCAATAGTTCACATCACCATGTGATTAACACCCATAGTTCACATCGTCATGTGATCAACACTCAAAGGGTTTACTAGAGTCAGTAATCTAGTTCACATATCTATGTGATTAACACCCAAAGAGTACTATGGTGTGATCATGTTTTGTTTGTGAGAGAATCTTAGTCAACGGGTCTGCCACATTCAGATCCACGTGTATTTTGCAAATTTCTATGTCAACAATGCTCTGCATGGAGCTACTCTAGCTAATTGCTCCCACTTTCAATATGTATCTAGACCGAGACTTAGAGTCATCTAGATTAGTGTCAAAACTTGCATCGACGTAACCCTTTACGGCGAACCTTTTGTCACGTCCATAATCGAGAAACATATCCTTATTTCACTAAGGATAATTCTGACCGCTGTCAAGTGATCTACTCCTAGATCACTATTGTACTCCCTTGCCAAATCAGTGCAGGGTATACAATATACAGCATGACATACTTTATAGAACCTATGGCCAAGGCATAGGGAATGACTTTCATTCTCTTTCTATCTTCTGCCGTGGTCGGGCTTTGAGTCTTACTCAACTTCACACCTTGTAATACAAGCAAGAACTCTTTCTTTGACTGCTCCATTTTGAACTACTTCAAAATCTTGTCAAGGTATGTACTCATTGAAAAAATTTATCAAGCGTCTTGAACTATCTCTATAGATCTTGGAGCTCAATATGTAAGCAGCTTCACCGAAGTCTTTCTTTGAAAAACTCCTTTCAAACACTCCTTTATGCTTTACAGAATAATTCTACATTATTTCTGATCAACAATATGTCATTCACATATACTTATCAGAAATGTTGTAGTGCTCCCACTCACTTTCTTGTAAATACAGGCTTCACCGCAAGTCTGTATAAAACTATATCCTTTGATCAACTTATCAAAGCGTATATTCCGACTCCGAGATGCTTGCACCAGTCCATAGATGGATCGCTGGAGCTTGCACATTTTGTTAGCACCTTTAGGATTGACAAAACCTTCTGGTTGCATCAGATACAACTCTTCTTTAATAAATCCATTAAGGAATGCAGTTTTTTTTTATCCATTTGCCAGATTTCATAAAATGCGACAATTGCTAACATGATTCGGACAGACTTAAGCATAGATACGAGTGAGAAACTCTCATCGTAGTCAACACCTTGAACTTGTCGAAAACCTTTTGCGACAATTCTAGCTTTGTAGATAGTAACACTACTATCAGTGTCCGTCTTCCTCTTGAAGATCCATTTATTCTCAATTGCTTGCCGATCATCGGGCAAGTCAACCAAAGTCCAAACTTTGTTCTCATACATGGATCATATCTCAGATTTCATGGCCTCAAACCATTTCGCGGAATCTGGGCTCATCATCGCTTCCTCATAGTTCGTAGGTTCGTCATGGTCAAGTAACATGACCTCCAGAACAGGATTACCGTACCACTCTGGTGCGGATCTCACTCTGGTTTACCTACGAGATTCGGTAGTAACTTGATCTGAAGTTACATGATCATCATCATTAGCTTCCTCACTAATTGGTGTAGTAGTCACAAGAACAGTTTTTTGTGATGAACTACTTTCCAATAAGGTAGAAGGTACAATTACCTTATCAAGTTTTCTACTTTCCTCCCACTCACTTCTTTCAAGAGAAACTCCTTCTCTAGAAAGGATCCATTATAAGCAACGAATGTCTTGCCTTAGGATCTGTGATAGAAGGTGTGCCCAACAGTCTCCTTCGGGTATCCTATGAAGACATATTTCTCCGATTTGGGTTTGAGCTTATCAGGATGAAACTTTTTCTCATAAGCATCGCAACCCCAAACTTCAAGAAACGACAACTTTGGTTTCTTGCCAAACCATAGTTCATAAGGCGTCGTCTCGGCGGATATAGATGGTGCCCCTTTTTTTAAACGTGAATGCAGCTGTCTCTAATGCATGACCCCAAAAACGATAGTGGTAAATCGGTAAGAAACATCATAGATTGCACTGTATCCAATGAAGTACGGTTATGACGTTCGGACACACCATTATGTTGTGGTGTTCCAGGTGGCGTGAGTATTGAAACTATTTCACATTGTTTTAACTGAAGACCAAACTCATAACTCAAATACTCTTTTCCACGATCAGATCGTAGAAACTTTATTTTCTTGTTACGATGATTTTCCACTTCACTCTGAAATTATATGAACTTTTCAAATGTATCAGACTTCTATTTCATTAAGTAGATATACCCATATCTGCTCAAATCATCTGTGAAGGTCAGAAAATAATGATACCCGCTGCAAGCCTTAAATATTCATCGGACCACATACATCAGTATGTATGATTTCCAACAAATCTGTTGCTTGCTCCATTGTTCCGGAGAACGGCGTTTTAGTCATCTTGCCCAAAAGGCATGGTTCGCAATCATCAAGTGATTCATAATCAAGTGATTCTGAAAGCCCATCAACATGGAGTTTCTTCATGCGCTTTATACCAATATGACCTAAACGGCAGTGCCACAAATAAGTTGCACTATCATTATTAACTTTGCATCTTTTGGTTTCAATATTATGAATATGTGTATCACTACGATCGAGATCCAACGAACTTGTTTCATTGGATGTATGACCATCGAAGGTTTTATTCATGTAAACAGAACAACAATTATTCTCTGACTTTAATGAATAACCGTATTGCAATAAACATGATCAAATCATATTCATGCTCAACGCAAAAACCAAATAACACTTATTTAAGTTCAACACTAATCCTGAAAGTATAGGGGAGTGTGCGATGATGATCATATCAATCTTGGAACTACTTCCAACACATATCGTCACTTCACCCTTAACTAGTCTCTGTTTATTCTGCAACTCCTGTTTCGAGTTACTACTCTTAGCAACTGAACCAATATCAAATACGGAGGGGTTGCTATAAACACTAGTAAAGCACACATCAATAACATGTATATCAAATATACTTTTGTTCACTTTGCCATCCTTCTTATCCGCCAAATACTTGGGGTAGTTCCGCTTCCAGTGACCAGTCCCTTTGCAGTAGAAGCACTTAGTCTCAGGCTTAGGATCAGACTTGGGCTTCTTCACTTGAGCAGCAACTTGCTTGCCGTTATTCTTGAAGTTCCCCTTCTTCCCTTTGCCCTTTTCTTGAAACTAGTGGTCTTGTCAACCATCAACACTTGATGTTTTTCTTGATTTCTACCTTCGTTGATTTCAGCATCACGAAGAGCTTGGGAGTTGTTTCCGTTATCCCTTGCATATTATAGTTCATCACGAAGTTCTACTAACTTGGTGATGGTGACTAGAGAATTCTGTCAATCACTATCTTATCTGGAAGATTAACTCCCACTTGATTCAAGCGATTGTAGTACTCAGACAATCTGGGCACATGCTCACTAGTTGAGCGATTCTCCTCCATCTTTCAGCTATAGAACTTGTTGGAGACTTCATATCTCTCAACTCGGGTATTTTCTTGAAATATTAACTTCAACTCCTGGAACATCTCATATGGTCCATGACGTTCAAAACGTCTTTGAAGTCCCGATTCTAAGCTGTTAAGCATGGTGCACTAAACTATCAAGTAGTCATCATATTGAGCTAGCCAAACATTCATAACATCTGCATCTGCTCCTGCAATAGGTCTGTCACCTAGCGGTGCATCAAGGACATAATTCTTCTGTGCAGCAATGAGGATAAACCTCAGATCACGGATCCAATCCGCATCATTGCTACTAATATCTTTCAACACAATTTTCTCTAGGAACATATCAAAATAAACACAGGGAAGCAACAACGCGAGCTATTGATCTACAACATGATTTGCAAAATACTACCAGGACTAAGTTCATGATAAATTTAAGTTCAATTTAATCATATTACTTAAGAACTCCCACTTAGATAGACATCCCTCTAATCCTCTAAGTGATCACGTGATCCAAATCAACTAAACCATAACCGATCATCACGTGAGATGGAGTAGTTTTCAATGGTGAACATCGTTATGTTGATCATATCTACTATATGATTCACGCTCGACCTTTCGGTCTCCGTGTTCCGAGGCCATATCTGCATATGCTAGGCTCGTCAAGTTTAACCTGAGTATTATGCGTGTGCAAAACTGGCTTGCACCCGTTATAGATGGACGTAGTGCTTATCACACCCGATCATCACGTGGTGTCTGGGCACGATGAACTTTGGCAACGGTGCATACTCAGGGAGAACACTTCTTGATAATTTAGTGAGAGATCATCTTATAATGCTACCGTCAATCAAAGCAAGATAAGATGCATAAAAGATAAACATCACATGCAATCAATATAAGTGATATGATATGGCCATCATCATCTTGTGCTTGTGATCTCCATCTCTGAAGCACCGTCATGATCACCATCGCACCGGCGCGACACCTTGATCTCCATCGTAGCATCGTTGTCGTCTCGCCAATCTTATGCTTCCACGACTATCACTACCGCTTAGTAATAAAGTAAAGCATTACATCGCGATTGCATTGCATACAATAAAGCGACAACCATATGGCTCCTGCCAGTTGCCGATAACTTGGTTACAAAACATGATCATCTCATACAATAAAATCAGCATCATGTCTTGACCATATCACATCACAACATGCCCTGCAAAAACAAGTTAGACGTCCTCTACTTTGTTGTTGCAAGTTTTACGTGGCTGCTACGGGCTTAAGTAAGAACTCATCTCACCTACGCATCAAAACCACAACGATAGTTCGTCAAATAGACTCCGTTTTAACCTTCTCAAGGACCGGGCGTAGCCACACTTGGTTCAACTAAAGTTGGAGAGACAGTCGCCCGCAAGCCATCTATGTGCAAAGCACGTCGAGGGAACCGGTCTCGTGTAAGCGTACGCGTAAGGTTGGTCCGGGTCGTCTCGTCCAACAATACCGCCGAACCAAAGTATGACATGCTGGTAGGCAGTATGACTTGTATCGCCCACAACTCACTTGTGTTCTACTCGTGCAAATAACATCAAACCATAAAACCTAGGCTCGGATGCCTCTGTTGGGGAACGTAGTAATTTCAAAAAAATTCCTACGCACACGCAAGATCATGGTGATGCATAGCAACGAGAGGGGAGAGTGTTGTCTACGTACCAACGCAGACCGACTGCGGAAGCGATTACACAACATAGAGGAAGTATTCGTACGTCTTCCCGATCCAACCGATCCAAGCACCGTTACTCCGGCACCTCCGAGTTCTTAGCACACGTTCAGCTCGATGACGATCCTCGGGCTCCGATCCAGCAAAGCATCGAGGAAGAGTTCTGTCAGCACGACGGCATGGTGACGATCTTGATGTACTACCGACGCAGGGCTTCGCCTAAGCACTACAACGGTATGATCGAGGTGGAATTTGGTGGCAGGGGGCACCGCACACGGCTAAGGAACGATCTCAAGGATCAACTTGTGTGTCTAGAGGTGCCCCCTGCCCCCGTATATAAAGGATGAAGGGGGGAGGCTGGCCGGCCAAGCTAGGAGGCGCAGGAGGAGTCCTACTCCTACTGGGAGTAGGATTCCCCCTCCAATCCTAGTCCAACTAGGATTCCCAAGTGGGAAAGGGAGAGAGGGGGGCCGGCCATCTTCTCCTAGTCCTAATAGGACTAGAGAGAGGCGGGAGGCGCACAGCCCTATGTGGGCTGCCCTTTCAACTTTCCACTAAGGCCCATGTTGGCCCATTTGGCTCCCGGGGGGTTCCGGTAACCCTCCCGGTAATCCGGTAAAATCCCGATTTCACCCGGAACACTTCCGATGTCCAAACATAGGCTTCCAATATATCAATCTTTATGTCTCGACCATTTCGAGACTCCTCGTCATGTCCGTGATCACATCCGGGACTCCGAACAACCTTCGGTACATCAAAATGCATAAACTCATAATAACTGTCATCGTAACGTTAAGCGTGCGGACCCTACGGTTCGAGAACAATGTAGACATGACCGAGACACGTCTCCGGTCAATAACCAATAGCGGGACCTGGATGCCCATATTGGCTCCTACATATTCTATGAAGATCTTTATCGGTCAGACCGCATAACAACATACGTTGTTCCCTTTGTCATCAGTATGTTACTTGCCCGAGATTCGATCGTCGGTATCCAATACCTTGTTCAATCTCGTTACTGGCAAGTCTCTTTACTCGTTCCGTAATACATCATCTCACAACTAACATCTTAGTTATAATGCTTGCAAGGCTTATGTGATGTGTATTACCGAGAGGGCCCAGAGATACCTCTCCGACAATCGGAGTGACAAACCCTAATCTCGAAATACGCCAACCCAACATCTACCATTGGAGACACCTGTAGTACTCCTTTATAATCACCCAGTTACGTTGTGACGTTTGGTCGTACCCAAAGTGTTCCTCCGGTAAACGGGAGTTGCATAATCTCATAGTTATAGGAACATGTATAAGTCATGAAGAAAGCAATAGCAACATACTAAACGATCGGGTGCTAAGCTAATGGAATGGGTCATGTCAATCAGATCATTCAACTAATGATGTGACCTCGTTAATCAAATAACAACTCTTTGTTCATGGTTAGGAAACATAACCATCTTTGATTAACGAGCTAGTCAAGTAGAGGCATACTAGTGACACTCTGTTTGTCTATGTATTCACACATGTATTATGTTTCCGGTTAATACAATTCTAGCATGAATAATAAACATTTATCATGATATAAGGAAATAAATAATAACTTTATTATTTCCTCTAGGGAATATTTCCTTCACTGGAGGACTATCTGTTTCGAATGACGCTGAGGTACGCGCACCCATGTGAAAGAAGCAATCTATATTTTGGGACCTACCCTATTGGAAAGACCTAGAGGTCCGCTCTGCAATCTACATGATGCACGTGACGAAGAATTTTTGCGTGAACCTGCTACGCTTCTTGGGCATGTATGGGAAGACAAAAGATACACCGAAGGCACGGGAGAACCAGCAATGTGTGCACGAAAAAGACGGCATGCATCCAAAGCAGTATGAAGGTCCTGCCAGCTACGCTCTTACCAAAGAAGAGAAGGAAATCTTCTTTTAATGCCTGCTCAGTATGAAGGTCATGTCTGGCTTCTCATCGAATATAAAGGGAATAATAAATATGGCAGAGAAAAAGTTTCAGAACCTAAAGTCTCATGAATGCCACATGATTATGACGTAACTACTTCTGGTTGCATTGAGGGGGCTTCTACCGAAAAATATTCGATTAGCCATTGTGAAGCTATGTGCATTCCTCGATGCAATCTCTCAGAAGGTAACTGATCCAGAAATCCTACGAAGGTTAAAGAATGATTTGGTGCAATGTCTTATCAGTTTCGAGCTGGTGCTTCCACCATCCTTCTTCAACATCATGACGCACGTCCTAGTTCATCTAGTCGACGAGATTGCCATTCTGGGCCCTGTATTTCTACACAATATGTTTCCCTTTGAGAGGTTCATGGGAGTCTTAAAGAAATATGTTCATAACTGTGCTAGGCCAGAAGGAAGCATCTCCACGGGCCATCAAATAGAGGAGGTCATTGGGTTTTGTGTTGACTTCATTCCTGACTTTAAGCCGATTGGTCTCCCTCAATCACGGTATGAGGGGAGACTGACTGGAAAAGGCACGCTAGAAGCGGACTCAATAATATGTAGGACGGGCATTCTTGGTCTCAAGTACACTACATAGTTCTACAGAATTCAACCTTAGTGACCCCGTATGTCAATGAACACAAGAATATTATGCGCTCCAAACACCCGGAGCAGTGTGATGACTGGATTACATGTGAACACATCAGGACTTTCGGCAGTTGGTTGCAAACACATCTCATGGGAAACACCACTGTTGCAGATGAGTTGTACTCGTTGGCCAGTGGACCATCTTCGACTGTATTGACTTACAAAGCGTACGAGATAAATGGGAATACATTTTACACGATCGCCCAAGATCAAAAGAGCAGCGACCAAAACAGTGGTGTCCGCTTTGATGCAGCAACCAACAAGGGAAATGACATATATTATGGTTACATATATGACATATATGGGAACTTGACTATGGACATGATTTTAAGGTCCATTTGTTTCGGTGCAAATGGATCAATCTGTCAGGAAGCGGGGTACAGGTAGACCCGCAGTACGGAATGACAACAGTGGATCTGAACAATCTTGGGTACACAGCCGAACCATTCGTCCTAGCCAATGATGCGGCGGACGTTTTCTATGTGAAGGACATGTCTACCAAACCGAGAAAAATATAAGATAAGATAAGAAAGCGAATACATCATATGATGAGCCAAAGCGCCACATAGTTCTTTCAGGGAAAAGAGACATCGTGGGTGTTGAGGGCAAGACAGACATATCTGAAGATTATGAAAAGTTTCATGAAATTCCTCCCTTCAAAGTCAAAGATGACCCAAGCACCCTGTTAAACGATGAACACTATCCATGATTACGGTGCAATAAGCGAGGGACACACGTGAAGAAAAAGTGATGAATTTCTCTGCAAAACTATTCTGATGATGGCTTTGATCTAGAATATCACTACAGTTACATGTCAAGAAATGAAATACCCTTTGTAACAGATGAGTTTTCATGTGAAACCCTGATACTTCGAAAGAGATTGTCCATTTTGTACATGAAGTTCATCCAGTTTTTGTCATAACCCTCTCAACTTTTTAGCACATGCTATGTGTGTGAAATGATGATACCATTCCAACTTTCAACCTTTTCAGAGTTCATTTGTAGCGCTTTTCAATTTTAGGCTCATTTACCTAAAAACAATCAGTAAATGCATGAAAAATACCGGATGAAGTTGGAAAGGGTTGAAAATTGATGGTGTGGCTTTGAATGGTGCATTTTGAACACACAAAAAGTCTGGAGTTAAAATAAGTTCAAAAAAATGAAATCCCTTTGTAACAGATGATTTTTCATCTGAAACCCTGATACTTCGAAAGAGATTGTGCATTTTGTAGACGAAGTGCATCCAGTTTTTGTCGTAACCCTCTCAAATTTTTAGCACATGATATGTGGGTGAAATGATGATACCATGCCAACTTTCAACCTTTTCAGAGTTCATTTGTAGTGCTTTTCAATTTTAGGGTCATTTAGCTAAAAAAGTAAATGCATGAAAAATACCAGATGAAGTCTGAAAGGGTTTAAAATTGATGATGTGGCTCTGAATGATGCATTTTGAACACATAAAAAGTCTGGAGTTAAAATAAGTTCAAAAAAAGAATCCCTTTGTAACAGATGAGTTTTCGTCTGAAACCCTGATACTTCGAAAGAGATTGTGCATTTTGTACACGAAGCGCATCCAGCTTTTGTCGTAATCCTCTCAACTTTTTAGCACATGTTATGTGGGTTAAATGATGATACCATACCAACTTTCAACATTTTTAGAGTTCATTTGTATGCTTTTCAATTTCAGGGTCATTTAGCTAAAAAAATCAGTAATGCATGAAAAATACCAAATGAAGTCAGAAAGGGTTGAAAATTGATGATGTGGCTTTGAATGGTGCATTTTGAAGACACAAAAAGTCTAAAGTTAAAATAAGTCCAAAAAGATGAAATCTCTATGTAACAGATGAGTTTTCGTCCAAAACTTTGATACTTCGAAAGACATTTAGATATTTGCATGACACTAAATATATAAATACATTATAATACACTAAGTACCACGCCTTAATTTATCAGTGAACGTATTCTGACAGATTTGTGAACATTTAGGATATTTGTTCAATGTCCCAAACTAAAATAATCATTTAGAAATAGGTCTTCGGTTTAGCACAAAAAATAACATATTTAATGATAATGATTTTTATTATTTTGTACTTGCAAAAATCTCGATGCTCACATTTAACACTTTTTAGCATTGACATACAAATATAGCAAATTGGAAAATATAAACACAAATTTAGAAATATATCATACTAAAAAGTGTACTAGTAATCAAATAACATATAATTTGCCGCAGATTAAGTAAGTTATAAAAGTAATATAGTTTACTATAAACAATTGTTAATTTTGTAATGTTATTGATCTCTTATTTTATCTAGAACTATGTACTTGACAGATGACTGAATTTCAATTAGTTTTCATTCAACTTTTATGAGCTAATAACAAATCAAAAAAGTATGTATTTGTTTTACCATGTATATCAATGTTTCAACTATATAGACGTCAAAATTTATCAAAAGAATACTTAACAGATTATAAACCTAGTCTTCCTAACAGTGTAACTCGATTTTGTTAAAATTGAAAAGATTGAGATATGTGCTTAAAACTTGGAGCACGGGCCTTTCTCGTTTAAAATTCTCATTCAAAACTAATAGTGTGTTATTAATGGACCGGATAATATTGAGAACCTTAGGGCCCTATTAATCTTCCAGCAAATTTTAGAAAAAATCACAAACAACATGTCTTGAAACTGTTTGATTATCAAAAGCAGTACAAGAAGAAAAGATGCAATGCCAGGTTCATTCGACTCGGGAAAGAGAATACTGAAATAGTTTCATTGCAAACTTAGCACTGCCTGATGGTGCAAAAATTAATGATCATGCTCACAAAGAAGGAATTCTCCAGAATGATTTTAAAGATAAACTTGGAACCTCATCTCCTCTAAACCAAAAAATTGATCTCAAGTCTATTATACACCGAATTGATGGTCATGAAAGTTTATTTGTCCCATTCACCAGCAATGAAATTGACGAGGTAGTCAAAACAATGTCGTCAGACAGGGCACTAGGCCCTCATGATTTCTTGAGTCTCTTCATTAAAATGTGTTGGCACATAATTAAAGAGGAGATGTACCGGGTTTGTCATAATTTCTACGATGACACTCATAATATCGAAAGCATTAATATCGGATATATTACTCTTATCCCAAAAGTCAGACCCCCCCCCCACGTTCCAAACATGCTTGGACCAGACCCACATTCATGTATGTGTTCATAGTTGCAGCATGGTCTATATGGAAAGAAATAAATTCATTCTCAAAAGAACCCCCCCCCCCCCCCACACACACACACACACACGGTTCATGGGTTGGCAGATTCAAAAAGGACTTTGAGCTACTTAAGTATAGAGTCAGACTTGACCTGGAGAAATATAGGTCCTCCTTAGCCCAATAAACAACCTAGTGTAAAACATATGTATTCTGCCACCCTTGGGATGGGCCAAAGTCCCTGCCACTTGTAATTTGATGTAAACTGCAGCATACACTTTTATCTTCTCTAATATATAAGACTGTAGGGTATTCTCTTACAGTCACTTACAGCTCAAAATAATATATTTCTTGACGGGTAGACTTGACTCTGGTTGACTACGGTCTATACAAGTGCAACCGAAGTGTCCTAAAATGTTTCTGGTTTGTACCCAGAAAGGTCATCTAAGAAAACCAAACATACATAGGACAACAAGTCTTAGGCCTACATTGACAACACAAAAATGAGTAATAAAAATTCTGAGGATGATAGCTCAAATTGTTTGAAATGAAAATCAACAAAAACAATATTAATTATGTTAAACAGAAGCACAAAAAATGATGATCAATTACTGCATGAAATTTCAGAAGTACCAAATGTTTAAAAAATATGTTCACTGGCAGCATAAAACACAACAACAACAACTTTTTTTCACTTACTAACCTTATAATGAGAAAGGAGCAAAAACTACACAAGACAATTACAAAAAATCCTTAGAAACCTAGGTGCAAACATTTTCTATTTAACAAAAAAGTAAAACTTGAGAACGCAAAAGGGCAAAGTACAATCACAATAAAAAATAAAAAATGCAAAGGAATTAAGAAGTGAGAACACCACCACCACGGTATAAGAACAAAGAAATACAATTCGTTGTAATCTTTGAAACTATAGGTTAGGATAATTACCAATGAAGGTTATTGAAAATCAGTAAATGAATATCAACACGCGATCCAGCTATTGAAAAAACCGAATGAAGCCCAAAGGAGTTTGGTTGACTATGAATTAGCAATTCGGTACTTATTTTGCTACAATAATTCAAATCCATTATATTGGTTTATCAGAAGTACAATGCACTGAAACATATTAATAATTACATCGAAGTATATGGACCATCAAACTACCATTGGCACCGCCAGAATGAGCCGCCAACGCGTTAGTTTGACCATAAATTTTTTAATAAATAAAAGGTGCTATATCACAAAAATTTATACCATGAGAAATCCCTTCCAAATAAAAATTCAATAGTATCTTTTTGTGGCATACATTTATATTTTGGTAGTCATATTGATGGTCCAAGTTTGCCAAACTCGAACGGAGGAACTGGTTGTCTGTAAAAGCAACTAAATCAAAAATTAGTGTAGGGACCTTGTTTCAAAAAGAGTATGGCATTTCACATCAAGTCCATGCTGATTCCGCATTTCGCATCAACAGTAAATTTGATTAAAAAAGTATGAAATCTGAAATTTCTTGGCATGAAAAATTCTTGAGTGTTCTAGGGGGGTGCAATATTTCTTCGAGAAACTTGACATCCGAAGAGCTCTGGAAAAAAAAGTGGACCAAAATGTCTATTTTTGAAGCTTTCTTGGAGAGTCGATGTTGTTTGTTTTGTCTAGAGCTCCTGAGATGTCATTTCCCTATGAAATTTTGGACCGACCTGCAACAACATCTAAGCATCCTTGTTTTAAAAATAAATTATTTGATTCTCTTTAGAAAACAAAAATATTATTTTAGGGGTTAAACCAAGCTTTATTAAAAAAAATTGATATGCTCTCCTCGTAGCAGCCCACCACCGTTCCCTTCTCTGGGCTTCCGTACGTGGACTTGATGTCTGAGCAACAGGCCCATCCCATCCAGCGGCCCATTTGGGGTACGAGGCCCCCCAGTTTTTTTACGTTCCTTTTCGGTTTTCATTTTTTTCTTTTTAATTTTCTGAAATTGCGAAAATCTTCTAAATTCGTGAACATGTTTTAAAATTTGAACTTTTTCGAAATCATGAATAATTTTCAAATTCATGAATATTTTCTGAAAATCACGAAAATATTTTTTACAAGTTAATAAAATAAGTAAATCATGAAAATTTTATGAAATTCATAAAAAATTTGATATAGTGAAAAACAATCAAATTCGTGAACATTCCTTCAACTGTGAACATTTTTTGAATCAGCAAAAGTTTTTTTGAAATCATGGACATTTTTAATTTGATGAACAATTTTAAAATTCATGAAGGATTTTTTGAAATAGTGAACAATTTTAAAATTAGTGGACATTCTTTCAACCGTGAACATTTTTTGTGCATTTTCAAAAGTTTTTTTAAACCATGAACATTTTTCAAATTTGATGAACACATCTTAAATTCATGAACACTTTTTAATTTGAGAAAATGTTTTTGAAATCGTGAACATTTTTATATTCGTTCAATTTTATGATATTCTGAATTTCTTTGTTAAAAGTGCACATTTTTAAAATTTTGGAACTTTTTTAATCGCGAATTATTCAGATAGAAAACCTAAAACCTGAAAGAGAAAAGAAAAACGAAAAAAATAGAGCGCTCGGGCATGGGCCAGTCGGGGAGCGGACGGGTGCGCGCTACCGCTCCTCCCAGCACCCGACGCGCCATATAGGAGGTCTCTGCTAGCATGACCGCTGTGAGACATCCAGGATTATCTCTAAAAATAGACAATCAAGTGATACAGTATTTATTTGATTTACTGAGAAGCAAAACCCACCAGGTGCTGAACAGACACGACAGGACAAAATCTCATATGAAATGCTTGTCTCAACAAATACTAGATCCCAAGGATCATCTTTTGTCTCTTTTCTTTCCATACAACCGATTCCCATGGTATATCGTTGCGATGACCCGACAGCCCAACGCAACTCTCATTCATAAGCACGCTGGATATCTAACTAAATGCCATGACAACAGATAGCAGCGCCGATGTTGCACATCTCACAGATTCACAGAATGACTATTCTCGCAAAAAGGAAAATAATGAATGCTCTAAAGATAGTTCAGGGGAAAAGAGAATACTCTGAAGATAAACACCTGCCGATCAGTGTAATCCCTTGTGCACTTCAGAGTAGTCTTCATCTTCAGAGTGAAGTGCACTTGCCTTAGCCAACTAGAAGTGTTCACTGCAGTGTAAATGATGAGGTTTACGCAGCCAGTGTAATAATCCCTTGTGTACTTAAACACTACTGGCGGGGAGAGTTAGCGTCGCCCACTATGTAAATGCATGCAACTCTGCATTTTGTCTCAAAAGAACGCATGCCAGTTATTTCAAATAAAGAACAATGCAACTGTTAAAATTTGACTGTAAAATGTAAATTCATCCAACCATATCACACCCAGAGCAGCACATGAGACGCTAACCATGATTTCACTAGACAAGCACATCAAGGCTCATACGATTTCTAATTGACAGGAATTTAAAGTAATACATGCCCCTGGAGCGTCCTCGCTACATTCAGGCTAACGGTGCGTCATGTCTCTCTCAACTCCAGCACTGAGATGGTTCCTTCAGGGGGCTACCTAAACAGCACATCTAAGGACGGGTGCTAGCAAGCGATGGCGGCACTCGGTTACAGACTCAGTCGACGAACGCTGACTTGTAGTGGGGCACCCGGTTACAGGCTTAGTCGACGAACGCTGACTTGTAGTGGAAATCGTCGATGGTCGAGTAGATGTGCCCGACATCGACGTGGTAGTCGATAGCCTCCCTGCATATCAGAGGTTAAGCTTTATTAGCCAGCAGCAATACATCATCGTGTGTCTGGATTCAAGAGAGATAGAGAGATGGGCTTACTTGATCTTGAGTGCTGGTAGTCTGAACCGCTTGGCAATGTCATCCACATGAACGCCATGGTCACTCTCGCTGTAAAATTAACCAGGGTGTTTAGAAAGGAAGAAAAATAAATCATCAGTGATGTAAAAATGAAACAATATGCAGAGTTAGGACAGGCAATGGACCAGGCTTTGGTGGCATAGATGCCAAGCAGAAAGACAAGCATCCTACAAGGCAAGGAAAGGATGGAATGGTGGATGCACAACTCACATGTTTGCTGGTTCACGGAAGACATTCAGCACCTGCGTGTAGAAATCAGTCGCTGATCCGTTTGTTCCACTGGTCACTGGTGCCTGCAGGAATGATTGAAATAAATGATAACTGACACCAGGAGAGTTGTATTGTTTCATCCATTCAAGCATTGCAATCACAGCTTACCAGGTTGGATTTCACAGAGGGTGGAGTGGCCGCTTCGCTCAATCTGTTGGAGAATGGAGTTCCCACAGAAGAATTGGTGTGCGCAGGACTGCCAACCTACAATTAACCATGATTATAACAACCATTTAAACCAGGTATTCTTCTAACAGAGGACAAACACATAGTTCTCATGGGAGTATCCGCATCGAACATTGGTACTACAATGATCAGGAGCATACCTTTGATTTTGTGTTCTCTATGTGCATCCGTACACACTGAATGAAATGCAGCGTGACCTCGTTGTAATCAGTTATAGGCCTGAGATGGAAAAGTTATATCCAGTTAGCAAGCTTCAATACATCAGATCAGTGGAACAAGACCATAATATTTTTGCAAATAAATACCTGACTGCAAAAGCCGTAGCACGCTTCTTGTCCTGAACTCCCTTGAGGCTACCGATGACAGCAACGTACATACCATTCCTTTATTAACAAAAGAAGTATTAGAAAAGGGTGGTGATCCTTCAGAGAGGAAGGCAGTAATTTTCCTCAACAAATAGTGGTTGTGTATGCAGGACAAGCAAAAAATGAAGGTTACAAGTAATACGTACTGAATAGCAGCAGTTTCAGCAGAATCTGCAGAATCATTCACCCTGTAAAACATATCAAAATTGACAAAGATGTTAAACTGATACCTATTGCAGACAGCAGATGCTATCAAGTATGATCAGCCTCGAAGCTCTTTTCTAAATCCTAAAATAGTATTACAAATCGTGAGCTTGTAAAAGTACTAAAAGTTGCTGATGGCATAAACTATACTTAACCACAAAGGCCTTCGCAAAACAGGCCAATGTTAGGCTGCTACCATAATGAGCCTAATGACAGCATGTCAGATATTTTATACTATTCCCAACAGCCACATTTTCTTTGCTAATATATCATTAACTAGCAAAAGAAATGTATACTAATATATTAATCTTAGCCAAAGGTAAGGACTGAAAATGTAAGCATTTTACAGTGATCTATCTACCATATGTTAAATGAGTGATTAGTCAGGGATGGTAAGATATTTGCATATTTCCATTATTGGACTGCTTGCACACTGATAAGAGCAACTATATTCCTAGTGAAAACTGAACCTACGGTTTGACAAATCAAACAACAGCCAGCAATGACAACTGAAGCACATGAGATCTTTTATATTCTCAAAGGCAGCAGAAACTATAATAATATCCATTAGTACATGAATCTCAATAGTACAAATATATTATGCTTAGCCAGGGGTAAGAATTGAAGTGTTTCACAGCAATATACCCCCCCCCCCCCCCTTAATAAGCAATGCCTTTCAAATGGTTGATTTGTCAGAGATGGTAAAGTAATTGCAGATCCCCACTATTGAATTGCTTGCATTGTGATGAAAGCCAAAGTATTTTAGTGATGTATATTGGTAGATTATGCTTGTCAGGTGCTACAGACTGCAAATTTTAAGCGTTTACAGTAATTTATCCCCCTGCGATCCCTCAAATAACCAGAGATACCAAATAAGTTTACTAATTTAGCATGTTAAGCCAGCTGCGCTGACAAAAAATCAAGTGTTTCAGAGTAACATATCACCAAAACACAGTAGTTAGTTAGTCAAATATGGTGTCTATGAACTTGCAAAGTTGCAATAGTCAACATTATACTGACTCGAAAATAAATCAAGCATTTCACAGTAATATATTCCACTAATGTCCCTCCCTCAAATGGTTAATTAGTGAGAGATGGTAAAGCAATTGCACTTTTCCCACAAGCAATGGCCACAGGAGCACAAAGGTCTAAACCTGTGTCCTAAACCACATCTGGAACTCAATTACTGAATTAATCTTGCCCCGTCGTACCAACAGCCAACAGTATTTCTATCTATTGAAGATTGAAGTTGCAGCATTAGACAAATCCCACAGCCAACATCCAGCAATGGAATCCAAACAAAAAATGCATCTGGAACCCGAATACAAGTTGGGGATTTGCCGAGATGCGCTCACCATCTGATGAAGTCGATGCGGCCGGTGCCGTCGTCGAGGGTGAAGGACACGTCCGTGTTCCGCCCCGCCTTGCCGCTCACCATCCCCACGAGCCTGACCTGCAGATCCCCCAAGCCAAGCCACGTCAGTCCCGACGAACAAACGGCCGAGGAGAAGCGCAAGGCGGGTGGGTCCTCACGTTGGCCGTCTCAACGCCGTCGACGACGAATGGCGCGCCCTTCTCGCCGGTGCCGGCCAGCTGCGCGTCCGCGATCTGCTTCACGGTCAGCGGCATCGTGCCCGACGCGCCCCGGAACTGCGACGCACAACCGAGAGATCTACATCAGGACACCGGGAAGGATCCATCTCGCAAGAAAGCGGGGAGGGAGGACCGACCTTGTTGGGGGTGGAGTCGGCGGCGGCGTTCTGCGACGCGGTGAACTGCGACGGCGAGAAGGCGTCGACCTGGCTGGAGAACATCATGGCTGCTGGCCCTCTCTCCGGTTTCCTTCCCCTGCTCCGCTCTGCTCTCGGCTTGGCCGGACGGATGGATCTCTTCTGGCGGCGGCGGCGGCGGCGGCGGTGGCTGGTGGCGTCTGGCGGGGAGGGGATCGGAGGAGGCCGGGAATAAGAGGGGGCGAGCGCGGGAGATTCGGGGGGAAATGCGCGGGAAATCCACCTCGCTTCCCGCCAGTTCTCGGTCCGGCGGGCTTTGGCCTTCATTGTTGGCTGACAGGTGGGTCCCCACTGCACATGAGTCAGCTGCCAGCAGCCAAACCTCAAAAAAAAAAAACTGCCAGCAGCCGGTGAGTTAAAAAATGTTTACTATGTAAGGGTCAAAAGGAGTTATAACCAAATATTCCATCCTTCCCAAATATAAAGCGTATGAGGATCTCTTTTTTTTCTAAAGGATGGAAGCCATATATTTGGGGCGTCGAAATCTTCTTCTTCCTGCACCCACCGGCGACGTGCCGTGGGCAAACCTCTCATACCATAGCAGTACCACTGTATTGTTTGTTTGGTATTGGAGTTACAAATATATTTTCTATACATTTTGTCAGGTTTAAAAAAAATTGATCCTACGATAAAATATGTACGCCTTCTGTATTGGAAACATTCAAGCAAGACTTTCAGGTTAGAAAATATGTTTATTATGTTATGTTAAAAAGAGTCTTTTGCATGTATATAGAATAATAATGCTAAAAGGTACACCGTGTTACAAAATAGAAAATTCTACTATCTTGGGATGATTTTGTGCTTTGAGGAACAATATAAGAAGACATATTTTTGTTCTTGCAAAAAAAAGAACAAAATGTAGTAGTAATGGCAATATTAAACCAGACAAGTAGTCTTCAATTGTTTATGTTGGAATTATTATTTTTGATCATTTTAAGGGGGTGCAAACGATCTGAGTGAGTTTTTCTTATACAGAATATATGTGTATTTCCTCTCAAAACATAAACGAAATTTATTGTAATTACAGAAATATAAAATCAGCCTACACAACATTCGAGCCCAGCGACAGATGTTCTTCATGGAAAGCCCAATTAGTGATTATTCCAAAAGTGGTGGACCAGTGTCCACCTCCCAGCCCAGTTAAAGTGGAGAAGCCCATAGAGCGTCTGAACAAAAATGCTATCGGATTTCTGCGGGAAACCGGTAACAGAAATTCTCTGCGAAAATAGGATTATCGCCAGGATAAAATGGAGGTGAAAAATAGGATTTGGAGATGGGAGGTATCGATCCCCCTGCCTTTTATAAGCCGTATAAATGCTCTACCATTTGAGCTACATCCCCATTGATGTCTATTATACTAATCCAAGCTAATATTAATATCAATTAATTACTTTTGACTAAAAATAATCAATCCCCAGTTAGAATTTTTCTTTCCAATATTTGCATTTCGTTTCTTTGTGTGAAAACCGTGGCTCTAATGCACGGGACGGCTGGTTGTGACAGCCTCCCCTTTTTCTAAATAAATCGCTATAACTAGAAAAAAAAATTGAGGCAAGTGCTAAAAAACGCCACTGAAACACTAAATAGAGGATTAGACTGTTTTGGGACAACTTGTGATTTGAGATTATATTTTCTATTCTCTAGAAAAAAGACAATATTTTACCTGGTATTGGCAATCTAGACTAGGACCTGGAGACAATATTAAGGGACTGTTTGAATATGACGATTTTATTAAGTCGGTTTTGCCTATGTGTTTATTGTTGTAACTAACAAAAAATGTATTTGATTAGCATAGAAAATAAAGATAACTTAAATTGTAAAGCTCGGAAACCGAGCTTGTGGAAAAATAATAATTTAAGGTTTCTCAGTAAACCGGTTTGGTGCATCTTTTACGTACGTGTTTACCATTCCCATCCATGCGATATTATATGCATAATTATCTTTAACGTAATTATTAATAAAGTTGGTTTTACAAAAGGTTGTACCGAATGTGTTTTGTTAAACTGGTCCCTTTGTTAATTGTAGGTATTAAGATAGCTGACCGGCCTTGCCACCCGGTAGAGTGTGTTGGGATTAAAAGTGAGTGAAGAAAATAGAGATGTCGGCCGTGCGTTGGTTTAAGACCAAAGTTCACAGAGGACGAATGGGACTAAAATGTGCACCCTTGCTTGGCCATTGTTGTTTGCTGACAAATGGGTCTCCAGTTCACAGTCATGTTAGGACTAATAAGTGAGATTTTTTTTTTTTTTTTTTTTTTTTTGCGGGTGAAACGAGCATTCATTAATTAAGTAATGTTTGTACACTCGTTTTCACAAATAGAACATAAATCATCAGGCCCAGCTTGCAGCCAAACCATCGTACGTTGGCTAGTACGTCCTCTTTGAGCCATGCAATGCGCGGCCATGTTGGCCGTGCGTCGGACGTGCTCAAAAACATGACGCCGTACTCCATGCAATAGCCTCTTCGTCTCCTCGATAAACCCGGCCAACGAAGACCTGTTAACTCCGCTGTCCGTCAAAGCTACCACTCCTTCTTTACAGTCTAGTTCCACAATGATGGGTTTCTCTGTACGCTGCAGCGCCAGGGACGTGCCCTCGAGACACGCTGCTATTTCCGCCTCCATTGGTGTGTGGCATGATCGAAGAAACCGACACGACGAGAAGATGATGGCACCCGTGTCATCCCTCAAGACCATGCCCGCACCTCCAGTACACTCGCCAGGGATATGTGACCCATCAACATTCAGTTTCACCCAGCCAGGTGGTGGTTTTACCCATGTAGATTCAGGTGTAACACTAGACTGAACCTCTGATTGCCTCACCACTTGTGGCACCTTCTGAACCACCATCTTCCCTTTCACCAAGTCTCCTTGTGGTTGCTGTTTGATGCATAACAGGGAGTCGATGTAGCTATTCAGAAATCTCCTTGAACTCTCGATTGGTGGTGCCGGTTTGTGATGTATGACTTCGTTCCGACAGTGCCAAGCTCGCCAAAAGGTCATCAGAATGACCAAGCGCTGCAATTCCGTGCTGTTATTCAGGAGATGTAGAAGCCATTCTTCGCCGGTATTGGACACCGTCCGTAGGTCCGGAAGAGGCCATGACTCCTTCATATCATCCCATAGGGCGCACGCCATAGGGCACCTACACATGGCGTGAAAGGTATCCTCCCGCTCGACGCCACACATGACACAAACATTAGAATGTTCCAGATTTCTTTTATGCTTATTTTCCATAGTTGCCAAAGAATTAGTTGCTATCCGCCAACCAAAGACCCGTACCTTAGGTGGAGCAGGGCACCTCCACAATGCCGTCCAGACGGCACGATTGCCGTCCGGTGCCCTGCTCGCCGTGCATGAAGATGCGCGCAGTTTTTCCTCCAGCCCCATTTTATAGGCTGATTTGACGGAGAAAATGCCTCTCGGATCCGGCCCCCAGGCTAGGACATCATGCATCCTCGGTGAGGGCCGCAACTTGATAATCTCGACGACGTCTGGCTGTATAAAGTACTGCTGCAGCAACTCCCTTCTCCACATGCCACGATCGTCCATCAGCTCAGCTACACGCCGAAGCCTGCACCTTCCGACATGTGATATCGGCCGGTACGACACTGGCCGCTCCAGCCACGGATCGCGCCATATACGAACAGATTGTCCGTCACCGATCCTCCATAGGAGACCTTTTTTTAGGAGCTCCAGTCCATACGTAATGGCTTGCCACGTCGATGAAGCATTGCCTGCAAAAACAGTATCCTCTAGTCGCCCATTAGGATAATATTTCGCTTTCAAGACCCGAGCACACAAGCTGTCCGGGTTGATCAACAAACGCCATGCCTGCCGAGCAAGGAGTGCTTGATTGAAGATTCTGTAATCCCGAAACCCAAGGCCGCCCATCGCTTTGGGTTTGATGATTTGATCCCAAGCCATCCAGTGAGTTTTTCGTTTCCCTTTCTCTGAGCCCCACCAGTAGTTCCGGACCATCCGTGTAAGATCATCGCACACAGAGAATGGAAGCTTGAAGACGCCCATGATATACGTGGGGATTGATTGTGCCACCGCCTTGATCAACACTTCTCTGCCAGCTTGAGCCATATATCCATCGCCCCAAATACATATACGCTTCATCAATTTTACTTGCAAATTTTGGAACCTCCCTTTATGCATGCGGCCTTCTGGAGTCGGGAGTCCTAAGTATTTCTCCTCAAACTGATCCTTCATGATTTGTAGTTGCTGTTTCACATTTTCCTGTACATTAGGGGGACACGACTGTCCAAACAGTATTGAGCATTTTGCCGGGTTGATTAGCTGTCCCGTGGCACTCTCATAAGCATGAATAATGTCCTGCACCGCCCCTGCCTGCTGTTGGTTCGCCTTGAAGAAGAGAAGTGTGTCATCCGCAAATAGCAAGTGCGAGACCCCCGGGGCTCCACGACATATTTTCAGCGGCTCTATAGCATTTGTTCTCACTCCCTGTTTGAGCAACTCAGATAACCCATCAGCCACAAATAGGAATAGAAATGGCGATAAGGGATCACCTTGCCGGAGGCCTCGCTCCGGTGCGAACGATTCAAGAAGAGTTCCATTAAATTTTACAGTATACCTCACCGTGGTAACACACGTCATGATCCATTGCACCCACCGATGAGCAAAACCCAACCTGACCATCACTCGCTCCAAGAATCCCCAGTCAACCCTATCATATGCCTTAGATAGGTCCAACTTGTATGCACAAAAGCTAGCATCCGGTTTCTTCTCCTGATGTATTGCATGAACACATTCAAACGCCAACAGTGCGTTGTCCGTAATCAGCCGGCCAGGTACAAATGCACTCTGAAATGGTGAAATGATCTCATCCAGAATAGGGCGAAGGCGATTGACCAAGCACTTGGCCACTATCTTATATATTACGTTACAGAGACTTATAGGCCGAAAATCCGTTACCCGCTTAGGCTCATCAGTTTTTGGGATGAGAACAATGATGGCCTCATTGACACCCTCGGGCATAATTCCAGTTTGGAAAAACTTCCTTACCGCGCTGACAATCTCGTCCTTGAAGATACTCCAATTTCGTTGAAAAAAACGTGCCGGCAGTCCATCACTTCCCGGAGCTTTTAAGGGGCCGATCTGAAAGAGCCCATCAGCTATCTCCTTCTCCGAAAATTCAGCACACAGATTTACATTCATCGCATCAGTGACCACAGGCTCGAAGAGGTTCACCACCGGAGTTGGGTTCAAAGACGTATCCTTGGCAAAGATGTTCTGAAAATATTCTTGCACTAGGCCACCCATCGCCTTGTGATCTGCATGTTCAACACCATTGTTATCAATTAAACTTCTCACCTTATTCTTACGAGCACGCCAAACCGCTTTCCTGTGAAAGAATTCTGTATTCCGGTCGCCCTCTTTTAGCCAGTCGATGCGCGACCGTTGCAGCCACAACATTTCCTCCTGGTACAACAATTCATTCATATGGTCAGAGACCTTTTTTATTTCATCTCTGTCCGCATTCATATTGAGCAGCTCTTCTAATTTAGTTCTGGACTTCTCAAGCTCTCTAGTGACGTTACCAAACCTTTTCTTTCCCCACGCATACAGATTAAGTAACAAACTCTTAAGCCCCTCCCGAACATCACCAAGGTTAAACTTGGCACCGGCCTCCTCCCAGGCATTGGCAATTCTTTCCTGTAGACTTGCATCTCTTTCCCAGAAAATTTCATACCTTCTAAAACTCGGCCTGTATACCTTTTCTTCATCGGCAACACACTTTAGTAAAATAGGAAGATGGTCAGAACAAGGTGATACCTGATGGACCACCTTGGCAGCACTGAATAAATTACGCCAGTTGTTGTCCGCCACCGCTCGATCCAACCGCACTTTAACGTTTCTGTTTCGACGCTGTTTATTATCATATGTGAATGGGAGGCCTTGGAACCCCAAGTCCACCAGATTACAAGTTTCCAGTACATCCCTGAAGGCTTGCATCTGAGGTTCACTTCTTGGGGTGGCTGACATATGTTCAAAGGACCAGAGAGCTTCATTAAAATCCCCTATGACACACCAAGGAAGATCAGACTGCACTTTCAGATTTTGCATTGTTGCCCACATACGATGACGGTTTTCCGTTCGTGGTTCGCCATAAACACAAGTTAAACGCCACATCGGAGCACTGGGGGACACACGCACATACGCATCAATATATCTTTCATTCGAATCTTTAACATCCACGTACATCTGATCACACCAAAACAAAGCAAGACCCCCACTAAGCCCAACACTGTCGACACCAGCAAAACCTCTAAGACCCAATCTAGCACGAAGACGACGGACTTTTTCTGCACTTTGTCTAGTCTCACACAGGAACACAATCTTTGATTCAGTAGCCCTAACCAAAGCCACCAAATCCCGAACTGTCGGTTTGTTCCCAACACCCCGACAGTTCCAACTTAAACAATTCATTGCTCCTGACGGGGCGCCACAAATGGCCCCGTCAGTTTACCAGCGGCCCCTGGGCTGGTTGCCTCCATATCCACCTCTCCCTTCGCCCCCATGTCCAGTTCAATAGCCTCCTCTGTCCTCTTGACTTTGCCTTTTTTAGATTTTCCACCCTCCTCTTCCCTGTCTTGATCCACCACATGTGTATCCCCCTGGTGCTCCTCCTCATGATAATAGAAAAGTGAGATTTAATAAGTGAGATTTAATAAGGTATTTTTTATCAGTAATAATAGAAAAGTCATTTATTGCAAAGTCCAAAAGAAGGAAATAGAGTAACTGTGATCTACATCGAGCAGACCCTAACCAAACTTAGATGATGCAAATGTGCATCATCCATACGTGGACACAACCACCCTACTGAAAACCGTGCACACCCCAAGACGTATGTGCCAAGAGGGAATGTTCGTGTGGCCCAACGAGGATGTCGGTTCCTCTAAGTGAGGGTGTATGTGATAGTCTGGCTCAATAGGGACGATAGACTATTCATATCTATAAGGAATTCCTTTTTTTCTGGGAGCCCATTTGGAAAGAACTCCAAAGTTTAGCATGCTCAGCGTGAAGTAATTTCAGGATGGATGACTGACCGGGAAGTTGCTCCTGGGTGCGCATGAGTGAGGACAAACTGCGCAGAAAAGACTAGTATTGATCTGTGAGGACAGTCGACGGATGTATCCGAATTGTTACAAGTTGGTATCTGCCAAAGAGTTGTATGCGTAGCCAAGAACATTTGCCGACATATGTGTGACACAAGTCACAGAGCACCGGCAAGAGAGGATTGTACCGCTAAAATCTCACATTGGAGACGCTCTGGCGATACCACAATTCCATCACTAAGTGTACATCGATGGTAATTCTAGTCATGGCCATCGGCCCCGGACAATACACCGCTAGCTAGTCTTCACTACAACTCCATGGCCGCGATTTGCCGCCACAAACTCATCCGGACCCTGGGCCGCTGACCAGCATCGTCGGCACTGCCGCAACGTACCACTCTACAATGTCACACCACCATGATCAATCTCGGCCGTTACCTGCTGCCATGCACCGCCTCCATGCCTAAGCCACCCAAGATGGAGCAAGGCAAGAGAAAAGCCAGAAGCCATGAGGCCACGCAGGACAGGTAAGTCCTCATCCCAACCCCACCTCGGTCCCACTCCTTTCCCCTCAAGGCCACATCTAGGTAAGAGGAGTGGGGGCCCACCATTTCATTTTTATTTTTCTTATGTTTTGTGTCCTTAGTGGCGTCAATGAGGTGACAGCTGTGATGGCGTGTTGGAATAAGGTCTTTATGACTTCTACATACCTCGGCAACGTGCAATCTGATATAGACGAAGGGCTTGTGAGAGTTTTGACATCATATTTGTTGGCTCTCTTTAGATCTTGACAGTTGGTGTGTCTATCAAGGAGAGCAATAGATTGGCTATCAGTGCGGCGACTTGGACATCTTCTTTTGTGTTGTTCTGCGGTATGGTTTGGTTTCTCCAACTCTCTAAAGCAGTGGTGATGGATTACAAGCTTGTACCACGTGGGATAATGCTCTAACCGGTGTTTCTTCAATGATTTCTAGATATCGTCTTAAGCCACGAGTGGCTATTGTGGTCTAGTATAAAGCATGATATGGTGATGGCATTCACATGTATCTTTTTCTTTACCGTTGGTTTAGTGTAATTTTTAATCTCCGACGGGCGGCATACAATCGAAGAAAGAAGAGGACGACTAGTATGAATTTTAATGCAATTTTAGTTTTCAGTTGTCCTTTCATTGTACTAGCTATTGTTTTTTCTTGATAACTATCACATCTAAGATGCCTTTTGGTGTCTTCAAAAAAGAAAGATGGAGGTAGCTAGGGCAAATCTTTATCACATAGGAGTATTACATAATTAGCGAGTGATGTGGCATAACAATAACAAAATAAAAATAAAAATTTAGAAGTCAACTAGTACAAAGGAATGCTAGCCAGTACATGATTTTATACGAATCCCAGTTTTACATGTGTTGCCCCAACATACAAGCAAGTTCATATTTGTTCGCTCTTGACGAACCAAACATCTACAGTTCAGATTCAACGAGTATCCAAAAAATTATAGAATTATCTCATACGTCGTCGCATTGAATTAGCCCGTACCATAACGACACGCCTAGCCTATATAGTACACTAATTTTTGGGTCACATTCCCATCAGTGTGGTGTCCTCTCCCCATCACCACGTCAGTTTGACTTTGTTGTATTTTATGTTGGCAAGGCCACCCCAAACAAGCAAGAGCACGAACACACGCATCCTATCCTAGCTATATAATGCTAACCATTGGTGCAATCTTTCTCTCACGATCGACGAGCCAACACAACCCGATCGATGCCTCCATCGAATGCTCACAAGAAGATGACCATGAGCTGCCTCGTCGTGCTGGCACTGGCACTCGCGGCCACCGTGGGCGCGCAGGAGTGCAGGCGGAGCGGCACGCTCCGGCCGAGCGAGGGCCACTCGTGCGAGGACTGCTGCGAGGCAGGGAAGGCGTACCCGACGTACCGGTGCTCGCCGCCGGTCGTCGCGGGCGCCACCAGGGCCATCATGACGCTCAACGACTTCGACGAGGGCGGCGACGGCGGGGACCCGTCGGCGTGCGACGAGGTCTTCCACCGCAACTCGGAGCGCGTGGTGGCGCTGTCCACGGGGTGGTACGCCGGGGGCTCCCGCTGCGGCGACCGCATCCGGATCCGAGCCAACGGCAGGTCCGTGCTGGTCAAGGTCGTCGACGAGTGCGACTCCATGAACGGGTGCGATGACGAGCACGCCTTCCAGCCGCCGTGCCGCAACAACGTCGTCGACGCGTCCCAGGCGGTGTGGGACGCGCTCGGCATCACCGGCGAGGAGGTCGGCGAGTACGGCATCACATGGTCAGATGCATGACGCCTGTGGTGCCTTAATGTAGCTAGTGTTCTCTTGCTTATTTGAAGAACCTTTTGTGTATGCGTGGTGGTGCCTTTGATGTAGTGTATTTTTTTAACACACCTTTGATGTAGTGTTAAAATGTTGTATCCTCGATGAATAAGTAAACTGCTCTTTTTTCGTAACAGCAAAAGACTACGCTTTGCTAATTACCAATCACCTCTTTTGTTACGTTCGCTAAAATTGCAAACGGAGTAGTATTGCAAGACCATCACACACCAAGGGCCTTACTGGAACCGCCAAAAAAAATTCCCTAGTGCCCGGAGTTTTACCGAGTGCTTTTTATCAGGAAGTTAGCAAACAAAAAGAATGCGAGTGTCAGCCATAAAAACTTGGCAAAAACGTAGAACTTGGCAATGGCGAGGTTTTCCGGAGCGCACGGAAAAACAAAAATCAGCCTCCACAACATTCGAGCCCAGTGACAGATGTTCTTTCAGGGAAAGCCCAGTTACAGATTATTCCACCACCTCCCAGCCCAGTTAAAGATCCAGGGAGAAGCCCATAGAGCGTCCGAACAATGTGCTATCGGCTTTTGGGAGGTCTCATTTTCTGCGGGAAACCGCTAACAGAAAAAAAAACTGCGGGGAAAATAATATCTCGCCAAAATAAAAGGAGGTGAAAAATATGAGTTGGAGATGGGAGGTATCGATCCCCCTGCCTTTTATTAGCTTCATAAATGCTCTACCATTTGAGCTACATCCCCATTGATATCTATTACACTAATCCAAGCTAATATTAATATAAATTATTTATTTTGGCACTTGCCAAGCTTACCTCGCAACCTCAGTTTTTTTTTTGAGAACCCGCCCTTAAGGCTCTTTATTCATTTGTAGGCGTAATCAAATCAGATTGTACATCGTCAATCTGAAATACAAACTCAAACAAACACGCTTCCTTAATAAGCGCCTCTCTGGCACTTGTACCCATGAAATACAAACGCCATTTGCTTCTCTACTCACATATTGCAACTTAAACCCATGAAAAAAGATGGAGATAGGCTTTCATCTCCCTCAGCACCTGGTCACCCACCTATCAAGCATCTTCATACATCCATTAGTTACAAACGGTCTGACAATATGTCTCTACCACCACATGTGTGAGACCCTTTTCGGTTGCTAGGGCCATGGCATCCCTGCAGGCCAGCGTCTCAATCACCAATGGAACCGTGATTGAATCATACTTCATAATCCTTCCATAGATAACGTTTCGTTGATCGTCCTGAGCTACCACTCCAGTCCCAGCTAGACCCTGGTTCACCGAGATAGTGCCATCATAACTTTTCATTTCCCCTAGCGTTGTCTGTCATTGTGGTTGCCTATACAAACCTCATTTCATTTTCCAACTCATTCACTGTGTTGGCATAGTCATTGCTTTCTGAAAAAGCCGACTTCCAATTTGCATCCATCCGAAACATGCATAATTAAGCCTCACTAAAAATGCATTGGTAGCATTGCAAAAAATGCTTAAAGATTGTATTTTATTTGCAAACCGAGCATCAAGGAACATGGATGTCCAGTCAGTGTATTGGTTGGCCGGTCCATCCACCATTGCCCTTTGTTACATCTACTACTTTCAGTGAGAAAACTTTGGTATCCATGCTAGGGCTCCCCCTTGTGTCGCATTGGTAGGACACAAAGTGAGTCGGTCCTCCATTGTTCCTCTGAGTTTGTGCTTAATTAGCATGAGATAATGAAAGAAAATAAATAAATTCATGTCATTATGCTTGAATACCCATATTCGGTGTCTACGCATGTGTGCACTACATCTTGAAGGCGTTTGCTGTATAACAATGGTGACTTTGTCATGGGTGTTTATTAGTCAATTCTTGTGATGGGTTGACCTTTGTTGGCCATTTCATGTATTCGATTTAAAGATGCTTTGGTGTGTGCATCTGCAAATTCACAGGCCAGAGGTATAATCATTTGTATTTTATTATTTTCACTTGTCAAGTTGAGTTCAACAATATTTTTCTAAAATTATTTTGCTAACCTTTAGAAGTTAACTAGTAAATTTGCTTCACGTTTCTAAAAAAACCTTAATTTGCTTTGCTTTTACAATTTTAAAATTTGGACATCCGATGGCACGAGGCTAGAAGTTAACTTGTAACAAACACTTCTCTCGAGTCCCCGCATCGCCTCAACCTTCCAGCCCAGTTACAGGTTGTTCCAAAATAAGCATCAGGCCACACCTTTCAGTCCAGTTAAAGTTCCAGCGAGAAGCCCATGCAGTGTCTCAACAAAGTCCTATCCTTTTACTTATTTTTGGCAGAAAAAATATCCATCGCCAAGATAAAAAGACGTAAAAATAAATAAATTTTAGACTAACCCCCTCTTGACAACCCAAACTTATTTATAAACAAAGAGCTCTATCATTTGAGCTACCATTATATATATATAAGACTAATCCAAAAAAATTATTCTTTACTAAATATGACTAATAAATAAAAGTCCAAGTCCAGTTGGCAGAGCCGGGGACATTGGCCTTCAATTGCCAACACGTTTGTCACAAATCATAAATGAAATTTATTGTACATACAACTTTATTCATACTCATAACAATTACAGGTACACTAATTTGGACCTAAGATCCAAGAAAATTCAAAGAAACTCCCATGACTAAAAACTATAATGAAATCTCTTGAAAACACCTTCTTCGCGGTACCAATATCTTCTCAAAGAAATACTCCAAAGACTTCGATAAAGAGGCTGCAATTGGATTGGAGCAACGATGTTTTCACTCTTTCACCCGCACGAACATTACCAATAATGGTTTTTAAAAGCCTCTTGAGTCGCCCATCCATCGATGAACAAAATTTATTGTAATTATAGGAAATAAAATTAGCCTCAACCTTCTAGCCCAGTGACAGATCAGGCTCCACCTTTCAGCCCGGTTAAAGATCCAGGCAGAAGCCCATACAGCGTAGCAACAAAGTCCTTTTTTTTTGCACGTCTCATTTTCTGCAAGGAAAAAAATGCACGCCAATATATATAGAAATAAAAATAAATAATAATGGAGATGGGAGGTATCGATCCCCCTGCCTTTCAAGATGCGTCTTAAATGCTCTACCATTTGAGCTACATCCCCTTTGACTTTTGTAGGATAATCAAGCTATTAGACTATTATGTGACCTCCCAGAAGAAAACTCCACGGCAACAACAAAAGGATGATTAGACTATTATGTGACCTCCTAGAAAAAAGACTATTTTCTGACGAGTACGTGCTTTGAAGAGCATTTGAGAAGCTATTTTCTATTCTCTATAAAAGATAATATTTTACGTGGTATTGTCAATCTAGACCGGGACTCCGACAATGTAAAAAACAAGTTGTCTTGATGTTTGCAATGATGTTTTTTTTGCGGGGACATACCGAGAACCATCTTTTACAGGGGAATCCGAGTGATAAATTGTATGGTATATAAATTCTGAAGATTCGTGTACCGTCTCTAGTTTTAAAATGGTTTTATAGAAATTGAGTAGGTGCATGGCCCCAACTCGGCTGAACATGGTTCGCCCCTTGGTCTTTTTAATGTGTTTCTTGCATAATAAGCCGCTTATTTATGTGTTCTAAACCAAAACTATGGTGTAGCACGTGTTGCAACCAATTTTCATAGTTTGTCACACTGAATGGAAACTCGTTACATACGCACTTACGATACAATCTTTGTCACAGAGTTTGGGAATATGGATCAGCCTCCAGCAGAAGCTCATCCACAGTCCCAACTCCCAACACAGTTTTCTTCTTGTTGGTTACCGGTCTCATATTCTACCGAAAAAAGGCCGGCAAAATATATTTAAAATGGTAAAAAGGAAACGGTTTATCAGATGGGAAGTATATGGATCAAGGCTGAGCCCACTTTCCCAGTCACGACTTACGGATGGTTCCTTTGTTCCTTACATAAAAATGTAATGAATTGTGTAATAGCTTCATCATTGACGAGGTTTGTGACAGAAGATCAATTAAGCTGATTTCTGAGATCATCTCAAACCAGAAAAATCTAGGACACTAGAGACTAGGCTAGAGCCAAATGTTTCGGTCTTTATTAAAGAGGTGAACTGGGGGCAATCTTTTTGACCCAGCTAAAAGTTTGCTGAGAAGTCGTGGGAACCGATGGTAGAAGGGACCAAAACTGGCACTCAAGATAATTCTGAAGGTCCATAAGAACACCATTTAATCTTGAGTTTAATGTTTTGCTACAACGTCAGACCATACGTCTGAACCTTTCCAAGGAAGGTGACCTGACACTACGCTAAAAAAAAGAGATTGTACACCGAGCAACATAATCAGAAATTGCTTTTCAGATGCATAACAACAAATGGACAAGTATTAGTATGCTAAATTTTGTGCTGAAGAAATGCTCCCGAGAAAAGATGGACATGCTTCCAATGTTGTCCATGTAGTGGTCAGAAAGGTCTTTGCTTGTCAACTGCTTGCCCTGTACTCCTGCAAAAGGTTAAACGTACGAATTAATGCCCTTGCGATCAAACAATGTTGGTGGTAACAACCAGTGACAGATATATCTAGAACACTGAAAGTTTATAGTCATGATAATCACAAGAGCGGCGGAAACGAAAACTATGACTCGAGTCAAATGGAACAAAATATATGAAGTTTGTATGCCTACATTATCCAATATCAGCGAGAGGATGCTCAAAAGGTAAATAGTTATCAAGAAAAATGTGTGGTTCAAGATATTGATACTATAGAAATCAAAAAACCCCATTCGGCACAATCAAGGGAATATTATGAAGATATACCCCCACAGCAAAATCCCACATCAAAATACAACTGATAATCAACTTGTTGTAAATGTTCATTTTTAGAGCGGGGGCATGTGGCATGAGGAAGAAATGAGAGTCTTGGCGTGTGTAGAGTGAGTATGTAGCCAGTTAACAGAGTCTCTTTTTTACAATCATCCATTCAATGGAAGTGGGTGCAAATATTGTACCATAACAGTGTCGAGGAGAACCTTGGCTTCATTGTTGGTGTTGAAGTGGTCACGAACAGGCTGAAAAATACAAAGCCGTATTAGCATAACCAAATCTATACATGAATAAATATGAGGCATTGTAAATTATATCTATAAAAGATGAACTTGACTGAAAATAATAGAAAGGTTTCCAGATTCAAAATCACTTTACTAGGACACATGATTGACACCAAACAATAAAAGCAATACATCAGTACTATTTGTCAGGAAGGAATCACACAAACTGAGAAACGCAGTGATGCAATGATAGAATAAATAGCAACAAAAGCTATCTCAAGCATTACAAAATCACAGTACAATCGACTAAACAATTAATAATGAGAAACATAGTGCTCAATGAACTAAAAGGCCAAAAAAAGCTGGTAATGCTCAAAGAGTGCATAAGTTAATGACTAGTGAAGAAGTGCACGACAATATTGGGAAAAAATGTGAAAAAACAATACCTTCAATATTTCATTGATTGCTTTAGCCAAAGAAGTTTTAACGTCGGCGGGATGCAAAGTACCACTCGTATAATCAACAATGAGTTCATCCATGCTTAAAAATGTCCTGTTTAAATAGCAATCATTGTTATAACTCCGCAGAAAAAAAACTCAATAGTACATAATTTTCAACATAGATAACTTAGAGGGATGACCATGTGTTTATTCAACAATCATAGTTAATGGTGGCATAGACATCTATATATTATCATATTATATGGTTCTATCTGATAATCTACTCTAAGTATGAGTTTCAAACTTTTGGTGGTCCAAGAAAAGAATATTACTTGTTACCGCCATTTCTTTCTTTCCGAACCACCTCAAACTTGTCAAACCAAGGGAAAACAATGTATTTGATGTACTCTAGGCATGGATTTCCGTCAACAATGTTGGAATTTTCGTCAACAGTGTTGGGAGGAGGAGGAGGAGGGCAGAAAGCTTGATTTATTTTCAATTTCACCTGAGCCTGCAATAAATTTGGTTACAAACAATATCAGCTTAGAGAAATGGCAAAAGTTCACAAATAAATGTTAGTCTATAAATCCAAAGTTAAAATCAGATTGATAAAAAATGACTACATGCCATCTAAAAGATCAATTGAACAACAAACATAAACTATAAACAAATGGTAAATACAGTGCAAACCAGACTAAAGTGGTAGTAGAACCTTTTTAAAATACTGGAAATCCAAGGTTGGATGGAAGACAAAGACAATACCCTACAATACTATTCCTAGCCGAGGAATGGACTAAATAGGTATATTTCAAAATTCAAACACCCCATATGAGGTTGAATGGACTAAATAGGTGTCATAAGTTTTGGAAACAAATAAAGATTGTTAGTGAAGAGAAAATGACATGAGAACCTCATCATCTTCCATAAAGATAGCTGATGTTGGATCACTTTTTGACATCTTCTCCTGGCCTTGTTTGAAACCGGGGAGCATATCTGTGGTTTATGTTAAGGAACAAATGTTTTTGTACAGCCTGGCAATTAACCACTATTTTGGAATTCTAATACCATAATCACTGAGACACAGATATCAGCGATAATAAGAAGTAAAAAGACAATGTAGAAAAAACAATTTTACAGCAGATCAGGATACGATGTGACAGAATAATTGGTTTGTTCTTCCTCTTGATGTCATCACAGTATTCCCTCGCTAACATGTTTACCTTCCTTTGGTCCATGCCCAACTGACATATGTCCGCCTGCACACGGCAACAGACTAGAGAAAATGAGTTACAATCCAGAAATCTGGAATAAAAGTATACCACACTACAATGTCGGGTGAAATCAGAAAATATCAGTAACCTTATTTACATTATGTAAATACTAACTTTGATTTTACCCAGGGTTGTCCGCGATATGAATATACTAACCTTCAGGAAGAATATGTCAGCACACTGCATGCAAGGATAGAAGATCTGTGCAGCAGTTAGGTCCTCACTGTCAGCGCGGCCCATAATCGTACAACACGTGTGTGTGCAGTAATTAAGGAAAAATGAGATAACTAATGTATCTTTGATATAGTTCAAGCTTTGGAGTCAAGAATCACTTGAATGCATATGCAGTACAAGTGGCTGTACCTTGTTATTCGTTTGACTTTATTTCTCCTGGCAATGTCCATTACAAGTGGCCAGTATTCACTTGCACGCTTATTGATTTCTTCCGAAGACCATAAGAATTCAACACCGTCCAGGTTCATACCGGCTGCTTTCCATATTTCGATCATGTAGCGCCCGACGGTCTGGATTTTCTCCAGGTCGCCGCCCATCTTGTTGTTTAGTTGCGCAAACCAGTCTGCTATCCAGATTTTCACCTTGCATCCCGCTCTGATCATCTTGTTAACATTAATTGTCTTCACAATACCCTGTGAATACAACACATGAGAATGTCTGTCACCTACCCGCAAAAGAGAAGAAAATAGAATGTCTGTCACCAGCAAGTCCGGCTCAGGTCTTGCAATCTGAGACAATTTGCGTATGCTTCTCACACATGACTAAAGCAACAATTTTAACAATGTTGTGTACTGGCTTCGATCATAATCGTGGAAGCATACCCAAGAATTGCGAAGGACGTACGTGTAAGATTAAATATTTATTTATACTAGCATGTATATTCTTACTACTGTTAGGGCAATGAAACATGGGAGCAATGAACCCAAAACCTGCTGGCGCATCCATACAATTACCAGTCAGTCAGGATAGTGCTCCTTAATTTTTCAGGAGCTTTTTATTCTAACAATCTTATTCCGTTCTCTATCATAGACTTCGGTTTCGGTTTGCAAGAATAAGAACCACCCATTGACCCATACACCTATAATCAACACATGACACTTAACCAATATTATCCATGCAAATATACAATGAGTAAGAGTTAAAAAAATTAGGCTAGGCCTGGTTTTATGAAAAAACCTAAGCTAGGTTATATCATGCCAACTGATAAATTAATTTGGGTACCGATCGATGGCTAGTAGACACGAGAATGCGGTGTGGAATCGGAACCTGAGCGACGTGCATGCGGCCGGAGGGCTCGAATCCGTCGTAGCAGATGGGGACGGGCTTGTGTTGCAGCAGCTGCCTAAACTCATCTTCCTGGATGCACTCCTCGCCGATGCTCATCAGCAGGTCGAACCGCTCGTCCAGGCTCATGCTCATCCCAGCCACGGCTTCGGTGCCGGCGGAGGCGTTGGCAGCCATGGAAGGGTCGGTTGATGCGGCGGAAGAGGAGGAGACGTCGGCAGCCGCGGAAGGATTCGGTCGATCAGGAGAGGCGATAGAAGGTGCCGGCCTAGGGTTTTATTACGTACTATACTCTTTTTCGATCGAGAGACAGGATGTCGTACGTTCCTTACGTGGCCGCTACTTCATATTCTCAACAATGCCGGGAACACGCGGGTCCCTACTTCAAAACCAGTCATGCAAAAAAAAAAGTTTTCCTTCCCCACTAAATAATAACTTTATGGTAATGCTAACCGGCAAACGTTCGCCGGGAAAGAACTTCGAACTAACGAAGTCGCTGCCTTTTGATCAAGAATCGATCAAACTGTAAATACATTTAGTGGGGTTTAGGGTGTTGAAGTCTTCTTCATTCTTCCATCGGCGGCGTGTGCGTGGGCAAACCTTGTTGCCACCTCCGAACCTCTGTCTTAGTGAAGCAAATTTGTTTAAACCCCAATAATTTGTAAAAACAGTGACGAGGAAGTCATCAATGTAGACCGGAAGACGCCGACGACCACGATCTGTGTAGCAAATCGCCGTCCAAGGAAAAAAAGACAGAGAGGGGGCCTATAGAAAGCCTTAGTTATGGCAAAACAATGTCGGAGAACACAAACCACTCTCGCTCCCCGACGAGGGCATGTTTTTTTAGAAAAGGAGGACCCCCGGCCTCTGCATCTAGGCGATGCATACGGCCATTTTATTAATTATTCTCATAAGACCTTACAAAGTAATACCACATTAAGACTAAAGTTACCATCTAAGCAACAAACTGTCGCTACACCTATATATCCAGTTGATGAAGGGACGCAGATAGCCTGGGCCTAATATCAAACAGACATCGCAGCCAAACCTAACATCTAAGACCCGAGGACCCATCCAGGACGCCTGCCGGGCATGGGTCTCGCGCGGTCCGGCGTGTTCTCAGAGGCCGCCGCCGCCAACTGCCACCGCTCCATCTTCAGAACTGTACTGATGCATCAACCTTGTTTGGTCTAGCTATCGTCGACGCCACCACGGCGCCCAATGGCACCTCCCTGTGCGCAAACAGCTGAGCACGTCGCGGTCGCCACTGATACACCTCAGCACCATGCTGCCAAGTACCACCAGCCGACACGGCTTGAAATCTTTGAAGAATCTGTCGTGCGTACCACCTGCCGACCAGGCAGGACAAAGCGTAGCCCCTGTCGGTCAGGCATGACTTGATATCTTCACCGAAGCTCCATGCAAGACGAAGCCGCTCCACCTCCTGCCTCTGACTTCCAGCGCTGCTCCACAAACAATGCTCCCAAGAGAGAAACGACACCGCAGTGCCGCCATCGTCCGATCTGGAACATCATATCCTAGGGTTTCCCCCAGAGCAGCACGAATGGGTCGACAGTACTTACACGACGATGCCTCCATCAAGGTAACGGCGTAGAACGTCACCATCGCCTGCCAACGGCTCGGTTTTCACCGGCAACCATGTTTCCCCAACTCGCAGCCGGGACTAGATGATGGATCCCGAGATCCGATCACCAAGCCTCTGCCCGGCCATCTCTGACGAAGAAGATGACCACCACCATTGGCCAGCGAGACGACGCGAAATGAAGTAGGGAGCTGCCAGCGTGCGTCCTGGCCAGCACCACTGGCGACCGGCCCGTCCCGGACCACGCCTCATGACCGAGGGCAACGGCAAGCGCTGCCACTACGAGGACGCAGACCGGAAGTCCAGATCCGACCCACCCGCGCGCCGCCACGTGGCCACCACCAAGCGCCGTTCAGGGGTAGCCCCGCCGCCATGAGGGACGCCGCCCCATGGGCAGCAGGCGCCAGCCACCGGCGGAACTCCGCCGCGCGCCACCGGCCGCCGCGAGATCGCCATCGGCCGTCGCGATATCTGCGCGAGAAAGACGAGGATGCCCCGTCACCACCTTCCCTGGGGACCTCGCGGGCTTCGCCGGTGTCCCCTCCGGCGACGGCGAAGCGGGAGAGGAGCGGGGAGGGGCGGCTGGCGGCGCTGTTAGGGTTTCCCCCGTGCGCCAGAGGCAACGCGTGGGGGACGGGCGGACCTACCAACTTAAAAGAACGGGGGGACGAGGCCATGTTTGACCAACCTTCATTTGTCGGAACTAGAGACAGGGGACCAACATGTACGTACACCCACGTTTTCCACTCCACAAGACAGTGCAACCGAGACAAACCTGCAGAAGAGAACGCAGGACCCCAAAGAACTAGCTTCGAGGACACACAATCTTCAACACGCCTCCTGACGATACGAAGAAGCATCACCGAAATAAGGGCAAGGTGGGGAGATTTTATTCCACGCAGACAACCGCACCATCATCTCACCACCGTTCGCACCTACCTAAGGCCCAAAAAAGGAAACCTATTGTTCCCACCGGTAGATCAGGGACTCCCCGCACACCCTCACCAATGGAGTTGGAGAGAAGAAGGAGGCGGCGATCTACCGACAAAAGAGGATGACGACGGGGAAGAAACCCTAGGTCATTTTGGGATGGGGCTGCGTCGCGCGATCTTAAACGACACACCCCTTTTTTAATAAATGAGTAAGACTTTTAAATGAGGAGAAAAATCTCTATTACTAGTATTCTGGAAAAAAATTATATGAGACCAGGTCTCACAGTTAGCAGGTGAGACCCGCCCTGATAAAATGACACGTGACATTCACAAATCCTAAACTCCCCCCCCCCCTCCCCCTGATTTCAAGTGAGGGTGAGGTAGATGCTTTGTGATTTGTGAATGTCACGTGTTATCCATCAGGATGTGTCTCGTGTGAGACCTGATCTCATAGAATTCTTTTCCTTGTATTTCCAACCCACCAGAGGGATCCACCGTGGATGACTCCTGACAGGATGTTGCTGCCGGGTCAGGTTCTTCTCTTCATCGATTAGCTCCTTTTCTTTGGAACTTCCATCGACTAGCTCCTGGCCATGAAGAAAATGCTGAATGAACATGTGCGTAGTCATTTTTTTAGGCAAATATGTGCGTAGTCATGGGACTATTGCACTGTCACGATACGATACAATGTTGACACTAAAATTCCATCTTCCGGCCCAAATAAAGATACTTTTGTTAAATTAACTGGGCCTGCACCTTCCAGCCCAGTTAAAGGTCGAGGCAGAAGCCCATGGAGCGTCTGACACAGTTTTTCCTTTCTTTGTACACGTTAAAACAAAATTTAAATTTTCTACAGCAAAATAAATCGTTAGAAAACCAATAAATAAATAATTTGGAGATGGGAGGTATCGATCCCCCTGCCTTTTATTAGCGTCATAAATGCTCTACCATTTGAGCTGCATCCCCATTGATATCCATCTAATTAATGAAAGCAATAGTAGTATCGATCAATTAGCATTAATAAATATACTACAGATGGTTCCTACACACGGAAACTAAAACTGAACTTTTTTTAGAAAATAACAGCAAAAATGTCAGGCTCCAGAAAATCGGAATATACACTTATACTCCCTCCGTTCCTTTATATACTGTGTATTTGTTTTTGATAAAATTCCATAATATAAAGTGCATTTCTTCTAATTCCTCATAATTCCGTCGTTAGTCCTTTAAAAAAGGAGAGTATCTCTCCCCTGATTGCTAGCATCTCTTCTTATAAAGAGAAAAAAGAAAGTATCTCTCTTCTAATTGTGTTTATCTCCTACTTTCCTTGCATTTAGTTGCCGCTAATCAATGACTTTGCCAAGGTTAATTTTCTCTTAACATGTATATAATTATGTGTCTTGGTCACCGTGCCAGAAATAATATACCTTACATAAAGGAATGGAAGG